>NC_091432.1:50926643-51208472 GCF_964237555.1 Oryctolagus cuniculus | reverse complement strand
AGTCCCCTTAGCCTCTCCTCAGTCCAAGTTAAGTTTAAATAATTCAATTTATAGTGATCTTAGAATGGTGCCTGGCATATGGCAAATGCTTATTTAATGTTACATGATATTATTTTTCTTATTATTCATATGAGGGACAAGCAGCTTGACTATAAACTATTGTTGGGTCCAGTCAGTCCAGAAATCTATTTATAATAATGTCTGGGAGCATTCTTTAACTGAGGATTATGGGAAAATAAAAATAGGCTAAACTGAGATTAGCTGAGCCTACATTATGGAATGAGAAACCAGAATGAGTTCTCCTTACTTACATGAGTGACTTTAGAATACTTTATTTTTATAATTTATTATTTTTAAACAAAAATATTTTTATTTTATTTGAAAAGGAGAGAGAGAGAGAGAGAGAGAGAGAGAGAGCGAGCTTTCTCTATTAGTTCATTCCCCTAATGGTTGCAACAGGCCAAATCAGGAGGCCCAGAGCTCAATCCAGGTCTCCCATGTGGGTGGTGGGGTCCCAATGACTTGAGCTATCACTGCTGCCCCCCAGGGTGGGCATTAGTGGAAGCTGTAATGGGGAGCAGAGGTAGGACTCTGATATGGAGAGTAGGTATCCCAAGCAGTGCCAGTGCCATAACTGCTGTGCCAAACACACACCCTTTATTTTAATTTATTATTACCTGTGCATCTTCTCGAGGAAGTGCTAGAGACAGGCCTCCTTTCTTCTCTTCTCCTTTCTACTTGCTCCTTCCATCAGAAGGAGTGAATTAGCTAATGGATTTCACTGAGGAGAGCACAGCAGTAATCAGATTTCTTCAGTAGGGGCCTGATCACTGCAACAGAAAAGTAGCTTGCCTCTCTCTCTCCAGCTTCTTGCTGATAAGGAGTCAGCATGTGGAAAGGATGCCAAGTCCTGTCTCAGGAGGCCTGGCTGCGTTTCTGTTTTCTATGTTTCAGATTCTTCATCTCTACTTGGACAGCTGTGTCAGGTCAATCCTTCGTCTAATTCAGAAGGAACCCCCATTTTGGCCTCTGGTCTAAACTACTTTCTCTAATCTTTTTAACAAAGTTGATTGAAATTTTGATTGAAGTCCAGGGTTCATCTATAACCATGACAATGACACAATGAGATTCTGATACTCATTTCTACTTCTTAGCCATTAATTCAAGTTCATTAACTTATTCACCCACTCATTCATTCTGGATATTTACTATTTAATATTTATTGAGTCTCTACTGTGTGCAAAGGACTCTTTTAGGTGCTACAGCTGTAACAATGCACAAAACAGATACATATTTTAGGAGGTAAGTCATACTATAAAAATATAAATAAGTACAATATAAAAGTGTATGAAATAAAATGCAAATGGTAGGTAGTGCTACAGAGAAAAGAAAAAATAATGAAAAAGGTCAGGAAATGCTGTGAGTAAGGTGGGGTTGAATTTTGGGTTGAGTAGCCAGGAAATGCAATTATCCAGGGAATCATTGAAGTATGAAAGGAATGAAGGAAAAGGAGTAAGGCTTGAGCTTTCCTGGGGGAAGAAGGGTCCTAGGTGGAATGCAGAGGATGTGCACAGGCTAGAGCAGGGAGTGTGTAGAGATGGCTGGTGTGTTGGCAAGGTCTTTGATACTCTGAGTGCAAAGAGGAGCTTTGGTGGATCTTGAGTATACAGAAGTGATGTGTTGTGACCTATATTTTTAACAGTGTACAGAACAAACACAATTCCTCCCCGTGTGACACTTACTTATTGTCTCGCTCTTCTAGTAGAATGTAAGTAAATTTTATATAATGGAAGGTGACAAATGCTACCAAGAGAGAATAAGGAAGGGACACAGGGCATTCAGGCCACTGTGCTGATTATAGACTTTTGTGAAACTCTGGAGAGGGTGTGAGAGGATGCAGGAAGACAGGTTAGAGGTTCCCATAGCAACCAAGGCAGGAAGCAGTGAGAGCAACTGCAACAAGCTGCGTAGCAGTGGGAGGTGATGGGGCATGGAAGCTGGTAGAAGGTAGAAGGTAAAACCAACTGGAATTTGTTGTTAGATTGACTGTGTGGAGTGAGAGAGAGGTCAAAGATGATCCCAAATGTCTGGGCTGAGCAACTGGAAAGATGGCATCTCTGTTAAACAAGACATAGAAAAAGTATGGGAGGAGCAGGTTTTGGGGAAACTGAAATCTCATCTTGACAGTTTGCAAGGACTGTTAGATTTCTAAGTAGAGATGTTGAGGTGGGTATACCAGAGCTAAGATAGAGCAGTTGACGTGGGTTTTTCCTTTCAGGTCATACTTACCTGGAGCTACCCCTTTCCACTGGGAGGCAAGGAAGGGAGGGCACTAGCCCTACAGTTTGGCTACTTGATCCCAAGTGCAATGCTAAGGCTTACTAGCTTGGTGCTCTTGGTTGACGTAACTTCCCTGCCTCAATTTTGTCACCCATAAAATAGGAAATAATTGTATAACTCATAGGACTGTTATAGAATTAACTGAGTTAATCCTCTCAAAGTCTCGCATTGTACCTGGCATGGAATAAGAATTGAAAGTTAAAAGTTTGAAAAAGTTATACTGATACTAGTTAACACTAATATAGCCCTCACTGTGCCAAGCACTGTTCTAGGAAATTTATAATATATGAGTATTAGTTACTTTGTCAGTCATAGATACCATTTCTTCAAAAATGGCATGGAGATGACATAGAAGGTTAAATTACACAGCTAGCAGGTGGCAGAGCTGGGTTCAGTCTCAGGCAGTATGCTTCCAGGGGTCTGTGAACTTAAAAGCCATACTGCATTGAATTTCAGGACAAGTTCGTACGAGTATTGTTTCCCTGGCTTGTCCCTTCCTTTTACTGGAGCATCCATTCTTAATCTGCTTATGAACCTGTTCAAAGTTCACTTAGAGTCCGGTATTTATCAACTGCACTAAGGAATATTGTTACCTCCAATATACTTTACAAAGCATAATTTCTAATTGCCCTAGGAATGACCTATCTCTATTTGCCAGGTCCTCTTGCTTCCTGTCTTCTAATCTGAACTCTCTGTTTCTGGGGGATCAGCATTCTGCCTTGGCAGTGGCAATTCAGGTATTCAATTCTGCCTGCCTTAGTGTGAGAAGATTCCTGGTTGAGAGTCTCTCCTTTAGCTGCTGCCACTTGGGGGCATTCTTGTTTTACCATTTTATGTCCACTTTTTTGTAGACAGTAGTTGCATTGCCAAATCGCAATTCCTAAGCACATAGGTTCACTTTTACACAGCACAATGTATGTAACATATGAGTGGTCTTCATAAAGCCCATGGAAAATATATATTTAGAAAAAATTATGCATGGACTTCAATTTTTTGCACAAAAATGAACATTTTAATTCCTGTTTTTCATGAACTTTAAAATGTGCTCCCTTATTATTTTTAACAGACGTTAAGATCCCTATCTGGTATCTTATTAGATGAAGTATCTAAAAATTCATTGAATGTTTTTGGTAGTTAGTAGCTTTTAATTATGTAAACATTCTAAACTTGTAGGCATAATTATAGTATATTTGTAATAATAAAGTAATGGCTTTGGTATGTGTTTCTGAAAACAGTACAAATACCTTTTTATGAGGAAAATTCCTTATTACATAACTGACAATAAAAGTCTACTATTTGAACTCTTTGTAAAACAAGAGGTCATATAAATCAGAAGTTGGCCAGCTACAATTATGGGTAAAATCTATCTGCTGCCTGTTTCTGTATGACCTGTGAGCTAAGAATTATTTTTACATGTTTAAATGGTTGGAAAAAAGTCAAAAGATAAATGGAAGTTTGTGACACATGAAAATTATAGGTACTGCAGATTGCAATGTCTATAAATAAAGTTTTATTGGAATACAGCCATGCTTATTTCATTTATGTTGTTGATGGCTGTCTTCACAAGAGTGACAGAATTGAGTAGTTGTGACAGAGATTGTAGAGCCTGCAAAGCTTAAAATATTTACTGTCTTTCCCTTCGCAGAAAAAGTCTGCCAACTCCTGAGATAAACTAATAAGCAAATAATGCCACAAAGATCCTTGCGAAGGCCAGAGTCCTGCATCCCCTGCTGAGCGTGTGTTTGCCCCTCCACCGCCAACATGCAGAGTTCTCATTTGGCTGCGGATGCTGAATGGAATCATTGGAGACAGCCAGAGAAAAACAGTCAGCCTAATCCCATATAACACTCCATTCTCATCTCAATATGCATTTCCTTTGAAAACAGGATGGTTCTTGAAACTGTTGACTTGTTTTTCAGAAACAAAACAGTCATGGATGTGGGCATGCATTTTGAAAGCCTGTGTAAAAGATGATTTTTACTTCCTGGGACAAAATTTTTTTCTCATTTATTTTTTGCGTTTAGGCAGAACTTGTTTCATATGAAATCTTATAAAGCATAGAGAACAAATATGAAACTAAAAATCACCTAAAATTTTACCTTTCATAGATAATCACAATTTGACCTTAGTTTTTCCTGTGGCTTAAGAGAAAGAGATGATATTGCTTGTTTTCCAGCCTTCAAAAGGCAGCCTGGCGTTGGTCTGGATGCAGCTATGGAGCCCCTTCCGCAGTGGGGATGGCGGGGTAGCCTACCTCCCTACTCCGAAGGGCAACCCAGTAGCCCATTGTAGGTGGCTAAGAATCGATAGAACTCAGCAGGGCTCCAACCAGTGAGGGTTGGGGCAGGAGGTCAGTAGATTTGGCTACTACCTGGACTTATGATAGCTCAGTTTGCATCAGGGCTAAAAGCAGAAAAACACTCCACAGAGGTGTTTTTTGTTTGTTTTTGCATTCATTCCTTCAACTATTCAACAACCAGTCAGTGCATAAGAGTCAGTGCATAAGTATATTAGTTTTGTACTTCTGCTGTAACAAATGAACACAAACTTAATAGCCTAAAACAACAGAATAAATGCTTATTCTCTTAGTTCTGGTGGTCAAGGTCGAAAATCAAAGTGTTGACAAAGTTGTTTACTTTCTGGGGTCTGCAAGGAAGAATCAGTTTCCTTGCCTTTTGTACCTTCTTGGTTTATAGCCTCTTCCTCCATTTTCAAAGCACGTCACTCTAATAGTGGGTTTTGTGGTCACAGCTCCTTTTTCCTCATTTTTTCTCAGTATCTTGCCTCCCTCCTATAAAGATCCTTGTAATTATGCTGAGTCTTGTGGATAATCTCCTCATGTCAAGATCTTTAATTTAATCACACCTCCAAAGTCTCTTTTGCCATGTAAGATCAGGTATACAAAGGTCCTTGGGATAAGGAAATAGCATTTTGGGGAGGCTATCATTCTGTCTACCATAGTAACCACCTATGTTGTTCCAAACACTACACTAGATTCTAGGAAATCAGAGATGAAAAGGTGAATTTCAGGTCAAAGAAACATCCTGAGAGAAGTCATACAAGAGTGAAGTATTTGAGAAATAATCATAAATTCAGCATTTGGGAAATCCTATATTTTGGTGCTCCTTGGTTGATGCAATACATACCAATTTGATCTGGCCTAAACAAAAAATGACTTACTGCAAAGTATGGGGGATGACAAATGCAACCCAAGGGCCAGAGAGTAGCCAGGCCCCAGGAAGGCCTGAATCAGGAGTAGGAAAGTCAATAGAGGGGGTCGGCGCCGTGGCTCACTTGGTTAATCCTCCGCCTGCAGCGCCAGCATCCCATATGGGCGCTGGGTTCTAGTCTCAGTTGCCCCTTTTCCAGTCCAGCTCTCTGCTGTGGCCTGGGAAGGCAGTGGAGGATGGCCCAAGTGCTTGGGCCCCTGTACCCAAATGGGAGACCAGGAAGAAGCACTTGGCTCCTGGCTTCGGATTGGCATAGTGCAGCCATTTGGGGAGTGAACCAACGGAGGGAAGACCTTTCTGTCTCTCTCTCTCTCAGTGTCTATAACTCTGTCAAATTAAAAAAAAAAAAGTCAATTGAAACCCATGCAGCTTCCTTCCATGTGCCTGCTCCTGGTGCCCAGTCCCCATGGCCAGAATGAGCATGCCACCTTTCTTGAACTCTGATTTAAAAAAAAAAAAAAGAATCCTTTTTCTCATAGTGCTTTCCAGAGTCTCAGGAGAAAGTCCAGTTTACTGTCAACTCCTCATTCAATCATCTTTGACCTTGGTGATACCTCTTGGCAATGTCATACAAAAATCCTTGAGAAAGTCTTCTCTTCGGAGATCTGAAATTTTTTATTTTAATTTTTAGTTAGTTTTTTAAAAACAGATTCAAGGTGTTTTCTAGATACAATTCTAAGAACATAATGATATTCCTTTCCTTCCTCCTTCCCTCCCCCTCTCTCCCTCCTACCTTTCTTCCTTTTCCCTTTCTTTCTTTTTTTTTAGTTTTTTGGTAACATTTTAAATTTACATTACAGTAAAATGACTTAATACATCACCAAATGAGAAATTTAACAAGTAGTTTAATGGGAATATAGATAATGGCTATAAACAACAGTTGAATAGAAAAATGACCATTTCATCTGAAAACAAGATTTGACTTCCTCTTTTCCAGTTTTGATGCCCTTTATTTCTTTTTCCTCCCTAATAGCTGTTGCTGAAACTTCCAGTACTGTATTGAACAAGAGTGGTAAAAGTGGACATCTTTGTTTTGTTCTTGATCTGCGGGGAAATGCTTTCAGCTTTTCCTCATTCGATATGATATTAGCTGTTGGTTTGTGATATATAGCCTTTAATAATTTTGAGGAGTGTTTCTTATATGCCCAATTTGTAGAGAGTTTTTGTTGTGAAGAGGGTGTTGAATCTTATCACTTTCTCTGCATCTATTGGATGACCATATGGTTTTTGTTTTTAATTTTATTGATTTGATTTATGATGTTTATTGATTTGTGAATGTTGAACCACCCGTGCATCTTGGGGATAAATCCCACTTGATTGTGATGTATGATCTTTTTGATGCGGTTTTAGATGTGATTTGCTAGTATTTTCTTGAGAATCTTTTCATCTATGTTTGTTAAGGATACAGGCCTGTAGTTTACTTTTTTTTTTTTTATCATGTCTTTGGTTTTGGTATCAAAGTAATATTGGCCTCATAAAAAGAGTTTGTTATAATTTGATCCTGTTAAATATTTTAGAGGGGCTGGCTTTTTTGATGTAGCAGGTAAAGTCACTACCCTTAGTGCCAACATCCTAAATGGGTGCCGGTTTGTGTCCTGGCTGCTCCATTTCTGATCCAGTTCTCTGCTATGGCCTGGGAAAGCTTTGGAAGATGGCACAAGTCCCTGGGCCACTTCAACCACCTGGGAGACCCAGAAGAATCTTCTGGCTCCTGGCTTCAGATTGGCACAGCTCCAGATGTTGTGGCCAATTGAATGAACCAGTAGATGGAAGACTTCTCTCTCTGTCTCTCCATCTCTCTCTGTGTAACTCTGACTTTCAAATAAATAAATAAATAAATAAATCTTTTAAAATAAATAAATAAATATTTTAGAATAGTTTGAAGAGTATTGTAGTTACTTTCTCTTTGAATGTATTAACAGAATTTAGTAGTAAAGCTATCAGGTCCTGGACTTTTCCTTCATGGAAGACTTTTGATTACTGCATCAATGTCTTTGGTATGGATCTGTTTAGCTTGTCTATATCTTCTTGATTTAATCTTAGTAGGTTATGTGAATCCAAGAATTTATCCATTTCTTTGAGGTTTTCCAGTTTGTTAGCATAATAGTTTTTCATAGGAGTTTATTTCCTTCCTTCCTTCCTTCCTTCCTTCCTTCCTTCCTTCCTTCCTTCCTTCCTTCCTTCTTTCCTTCCTTCCTCTCTCTTTCTTTCTTTCTTTCTTTCTTTCTTTCTGCTACAGACCCTACTTTATTCAGATTTCCCAAATCTAAATATTATTTCATTTATATTCTTTCTTTTTCCAGAAACCTTTTATTTAATAATACAAACTTAATGCTTTTCATAAATACAACTTTAGGAATATAGTGATTAGGAATATAGTGATTCTTCCCACTGTACCTGCACTCCTACATATACTCTCACCCCTCTTCCTCTTCCCTCTTCTATTCCTAATCTAATTTGTTTTTTATTAACATCTATTTTCAATTAACTTTATACACATACAATTGACTCTGTACTAAGTAAAGGTTGTATGAAAAGTAAAACTGTTCCTCAACAGTTGAGACAAGGGCTATTTAAAGTCACTGTGTCTCAAGGTGTTATTTCACTTTTATAGATTGCCATTTAGGTGCTCTATTAGTTATCACAGATCAAGAAGAACATATGTTGTTTGTCCTTTTGGGATTGGCTTATTTCACTACCTATAATGTTTTAAACTTTCATCTACTTTGTTGCAAATGACAGGATGTCATGTTTTTACAGCTGAGTAGTACTCCATGGTGTACGTATAACATAATTTATTTATCCAGTTTTCAGTTGATGGGCATCTGGATTGATTCCATATCTTAGCTATTGTGAACTGAGCTGCAATAAAAATGGGGGTACAAATAACTCTTTCATATGCTGATTTCATTTCCCTTGGGTAAATTTCCAGGATTGGGATGGCTGGATCATATGGTAGGTCTATATTCAGATTTCTGCATTATCTCCAAACTATCTTCTATAGTGGCTGTACCAGTTTACATTGCTACCAACAAAGGATTAGGATACATTTTCCTCCACATCCTCACCAGCAATTGTTGTTTGTTGATTTCTGTATGAAATCCATTCTAACGGAGGTGAGGTGAAACTTCATTGTGGTTTTGATTTGCATTTCCTTGATGGCTAGTGGTCCTGAGCATTTTTTCATGTGTCTGTTGGCCATTTGAATTTCCTCTTTTGAAAAATGCCTGTTTAGGCCGGCGCCGCGGCTCACTAGGCTAATCCTCCGCCTAGTAGCGCCGGCACACCGGGTTCTAGTCCCGGTTGGGGCGCCGGATTCTGTCCCGGTTGCCCCTCTTCCAGGCCAGCTCTCTGCTGTGGCCCGGGAGTGCAGTGGAGGATGGCCCAGGTGCTTGGGCCCTGCACCCCATGGGAGACCAGGAAAAGCACCTGGCTCCTGGCTCCTGCCATCGGATCAGCGCGGTGCGCTGGCTGCAGCGCGCCGGCCGCGGCGGCCATTGGAGGGTGAACCAACAGCAAAGGAAGACCTTTCTCTCTGTCTCTCTCTCTCACTGTCCACTCTGCCTGTCAAAAAATAAAAAATAAAAAAAAGAAAAATGCCTGTTTAATAAGTCCTTTGCCAATTTCTTATGTGTTGTTTGTTTTGTTGTTGTTGAACTTCTTGATCTCTTTGTATATTCTTGTTATTAATTATTTATCAGTTTTGTAGTATGCAAATAATTTTTCCCATTCTGTTAGTTGCCTCTTTATTGAGTGTCTTTTGCAGTGCAGAAGCTTCTCAATTTATGTAACCCCATTTGTTAATTTTGGCTTTGAATGTCTGTGCCTCTGGGTTCTTTTCCAAAAAGTCTTTGCCTATGCCAATATCTGGCAGGGTTTTCCCAATGTCCTCTAATAAGCTGATGGTATTGGGTCATAGATTTAGGTCTTTGATCCATTTTGAGTGGATTTTTGCGTAAGGTATAAGATAGAGTTCTTGCTTCATGCTTCTGTATATGGAGATCTAATTTTCCCAACACCATTTGTTGAAGAGATGTCCTTGCTCCAGGGATTGATTTTAGCTCCTTCATCAAAGATAAGTTGGTTGTAGATGTGTGAGTTGATTTCTGGCATTTCTATTCCATTCCATCGGTCTATCCATCTGGTTTTTGTAGCAGTATCAGACTGTTTTGTTCATAACTGCCCTGTAGCATGTCTTGAAATCTGGTATTTTTTTGTGATGCCTCTGACTTTGTTTTTGTTGTATAAGATTGCTTTAGCTATCTGGGGTCTCCTGTGTTTCCATATGAATTTCAGCATCATTTTTTCTATATCTGAGAAGAATGTTATTGATATTTTGATTAGTGTCACATTGAATCTGTAAATTGGTTTCAGTAGTATGGACATTTTGATGATATTCATTCTTCCAATCCATGAACATGGAAGATTTTTTCATTTTTTGTATCTTCTTCTATTTCTTTCTTTAATGTTTTGTAATTCTCACCATAGAAATCTTTGACATCCTTGGTTAAATTTATTCTATGATATTTGATTTTTTTTTGTAGTTATTGTGTTTGGGATTGATCTTAGACGTTCTTTTTTCAGCCATGGCATTGTCTGTGTATACAAAAGCTATTTATTTTTGTATTGGTGTATATTCTGCCACTTTACCAAACTCTTTTATGAGTTCCAATAGTCTCTTAGTGGAGTCTTTTTGGATCCTCTCTATATAGAATCATATCATCCGCAAATGGGGATAGTTTGACTTCCTCCTTCCCAGTTTGTATCTCTTCAGTTTCTTTTTCTTGCCTAATGGCTCTGGCTAAAACTTCCAGGATCATATTGAATAGCAATGATGAGAAGTGGGCATCTTTGTCTGGTTCCGGATCTCAGTGGTAATGTTTCCAACTTTTCCCCATTCAATACGACACTGGCCATGGGTTTATCAAAAATTGCCCTGATTGTGTTGAGGAATGTTCTTTCTATACCCAGTTTGTTTAAAGTTTTCATCTTGACAGGATCTTATATTTTATCAAATGCTTTCTGTACATCTTTGAGATAGTCATATGGTGTTTTCTCTTCAGTTTGTTAATGTGTTGTATCACATTGATTGATTTGTGAAATTTGAGCCATCCTTGCATACCAGGGATAAATCCCACTTGATCTGGGTGATTGATCTTTCTGATGTGTTGTTGGATTTGATTGGCCAGTGGTTTTTTTTTTTTTTTTTTTTTTTTTTTTTTTGGACAGGCAGAGTGGACAGTGAGAGAGAGACACAGAGAGAAAGGTCTTCCTTTTACCGTTGGTTCACCCTCCAATGGCCGCCGCGGCTGGTGCACTGTGGCTGGCGCACCGCGCTGATCTGAAGCCAGGAGCCAGGTGCTTCTCCTGGTCTCCCATGGGGTGCAGGGCCCAATGACTTGGGCCATCCTCCACTGCACTCCCGGGCCATAGCAGAGAGCTGGCCTGGAAGAGGGGCAACCGGGACAGAATCCGGCACCCTGACCGGGGCTAGAACCTGGAGTGCTGGCACTGTAGGAGGAGGATTAGCCTATTGAGCCATGGTGCCGGCCTGGCCAGTGTTTTGTTGAAGATTTTTGCATCTATGTTCATCAGGAAAATTGGTCTATAGTTCTCTTTCTCTCATATCTTTTTCAAGCTCAGGAATTAAGGTGATGTTGGTTTCATAAGAGTTTGGGAGGATTCCCTCCCTTTCAATTGCTTTGAATAGCTTGAGAAGAATTGGTGTTAGTTTTTCTTTAAATGACTGGTAGAATTCAACAGTGAAGCCATCCAGTTGGGGCTTTTCAGTGTTGGGAGGGTCTTTATTACTGATTCAATCTCAGACTTGATTATTGGTCTGTTTGGGTTCTCTATTTCTTCATGGCTCAATTTAGTAGGTTGTATGTGTCCAGAGATCTATCTATTATTTCTAAATTTCCCAATTTGTTGGTATACATCTCCTTGTAGTAATTTCTGATGATTCCTTTTATTTCTGTGGTGTCTGTTGTACATTTCCTTTTTTATCTCTAATTTTATTGATATGGGTTTTTTCTTTATTTTTTGTTTTTTGGTTAGTTGGGCCATCTGTGTGTCATTTTTGTTTTGTTTTCCAAAAAACTGGCTTTGTTTTGCTGATTTTTTTTGTATTTTTTGTTTCAATTTTGTTTATTTCTTCTCTAAGTTTAATTATTTCTTTTCTCCTATTAGTTTTGGATTTGGTTTGCTGTTGCTTTCCTAGGTCCTTGAGATGCATTGATAGCTCATTTATTTGGTGCTTTTCCAATTTCTTGATGTAGGCACCAATTGCTATAAGCTTTCCTGTTAACACTGCTTTTGCTGTATCCCATAAGTTTTGATATGTTGTATTGTCTTCATTCATTTCCAGAAATTTTTTGATTTCTCTTTTGATTTATTCAATGACCCACTAGCATTCAAGAGCATGCTCTTCAATCTCCATGTATTTACATATGCTTTAGAGTTCTTGCATTGTTGATTTCCAGCTTCATTCCATTGTGGTCAGAGAAGATGCATGGTATGATTTTGAGTTTTTTTAATTTGCTGACACTTGCTTTATGGCCTATCATGTGATCTGGCCTAGAGAAAGTTCCATGCACTGGTGAGAAGAATGTGTATTCTGCAACTGTAGGATGAAAAGTTCTGTAGATATCCATTAGGTTCATTTGGTCTATAGAGTCGATTAACTCTATTGTTTCCTTGCTGAGTTTCTGTTTGGTTGATCTGTCCATTGCTGAAAGTGGGTTATTGAAGTCCCCCATTGCTTTGAATGGGAGTCTATGTCTCCTTTTATATCCATTAACATTTCTTTTAAATAGCCAGGTACCCTATAATTAGGTGCATATACATTTATAATAGTCACATCTTCCTGTTGAATTGATCCCTTAATCATTACCTAGTGACCTTTTTTAATCTCTTTTAACAGTTTTGGTGTTAAAGTCTATTTTGTTTCATATTAGGATGGCTACAGCAGCTCTTTTTTGCTTTCTGTTAGCATGGAATGTCTTTTTCCATCATTTCACTTTCAATCTGCAAGTATCTTTGTTAGTGAGATGAGTTTCTTGTAGGCAACAAATTGATGGGTTTTGTTTTTAATCCATTCTGCTGGTCTATAGCTTTTAACTGGAGAGTTGAGACCATTTACATTCAAGATGACTATTGATAAGTAAGGACTTGGCCCTGCCATTTTTCCATAAATATTCCTATTGTTTACTTTGTATTTCCTTTGCACGTTTATTGGGAGATTTTCTGCCTTCAGTTTCTTTCATAGTGATGACCGTGTTTCTGTGTTTCTTTGTGTAAGCATCTTTTGTAAGGCTGGACTAGTGGTGACAAATTATTTCAATTTTTTGTGTGATGGAAGGTCTTTATTTCACCTTCATTCATAAATGAGAGCTTTGGAGGGTACAGTATTCTGGGTGGACTTTTTTTTTCTCTTAAGACTTGGAATGTATCTCGCTATTCTCTCTTAGTCTGTAGAGTTTTTTATGAGAAGTCAGCTGTGAGTCTAATTGGAGACCTTCTGGAACTAACCTAGTATTTCTCTTGTGCACATTTTAGATTATTTTCTTTATGTTTTACTGTGGTGAGTTTGACTAAAATGTATCCTGGTGAAGATCTTTTCTGGTTATGTCTATTAGGAGTTCTATGTGCTTCCTGTACTTAGACTTCCCTTTCTTTCTTCAAATTAGGGAAGTTTTCTGTAATTATTTCACTAAAAAGGCTTTCTAACCCATTCTCTCCACATCTTGAGGCACTCCTAAGACCCATATGTTGGGTTGTTTGATAGTATTCCATAAATCTCTGATACTGCTTTTTAGTTTTCTTATTTCTTATTTTTTTTTTTGGTCTGTCTGTAAAATTTCCAGAGATTTGTCTTCAAAAATCCTATATTCGTTCTTCTGCCTCACCAAGTCTGTTCTTAGGGCTTTCCACAATATTTTTAAATTTATTCTATTGAATTCTGCATTCTGAATATTTCATTTTGATTTCTCTTTAAAACCTCAATTTCATGGGAAAAATTTTCATTCATGCATGTATGGACTTTTTTAGTTTATGACTTTGCTTCTGATTACTTCTAAGTAATCCTACAATCAATTTTTTGAATTATGTTTCTGGCATTTCATCAGTCTGTACATCTTCACATTTTAGTATTGAAGTTTTATTGTGTTCCTTTGGGGGCATCATGTTGTCTCCCTTATTCTTGTTTCTTGAATTACTTTATTTATTTTTAGGATTTTCTGTTGGTACTCGTTGTGATGGCTTTTATCTTTGAACTATACCTCTGTGTCTTAGTGGAGTGTCCGCTCTTTTAGTGAATACCCAGAGGTGTGTGCTAGGTGTGGTTAGGGAGCTCTGTTTAGTACTTCAGGGTGAGGGAAATGTCTAAGTGTCACCCAAGTTGGGCGTGATAAATCTTTTTTTTTTTTTTAATGAGAGGGAAGGTTTGTTTGGCTCTGTTGGCTAAATCTCAACTCACCTCCTCTCCTCAAAGGAGGCCAATGCCACAGTGGTTACATTTTTTCATCTGTGCTCCCACAAGAACCATTCAAAAGATCCATGCAGTCCTTGGTGTGAACATGAATACTGCAGCAATTACCCTCACCAGGTAATCAGGGAGCCCTGAGCATATGGAGCAGCCCATAGTGGCTGCCTAAAATTCCAGACACACTCTCCACCCTCTGAAGCAGCCACAGTGTTTTCACAGTCCAGGCACACAAGGTTCCCACAGTCACGAGCTCCCAGCCCCCTGTCAATTCTCACAGCCAAACTTTTGCATCTCCTCGTGGCTGGTTGTTGGCCACGTGGACACGATCTGGTGCAGCTTTTGTGGATATCCAAAATGGCACCTGCCCTCTCTTGGCTAGTTATAGGACACTGGTGCTTGGTGGTCAGGGAAAGAGAAATGTGTCCTTTTTTTCCCTCTAGCTTGGCAGATACACTGTCCCCCACAGGGCTCCATGCTGGACTCCCACCAGGTTCTTAATGCAGCTTTAACACCAGAAGCTTGGGCTGTTGCAGTCTGGTCTCACCTCACTCCAAAGCTGTTGCTGAGGCTCTTGGCTGCTGGGGTCCTGAGTTGTGTATATCCAACCCTCCATGTAGGTCCACAGTGTCCCTCTAATTTGTGTAGAGTTTCCTCTGCTGTTTTCTCCCTCAGTCTTCCCTGAGACTATGCTCGCTACACTTTTTTTTTTTTTAACTATCTTCCCCTAACTAGAGAAGTAAGCTCCCTTCCTATTCCGCCTTCTTGATTCTCTCCTAGTAGTTTCTTTTGACCCTTTGTATATCAGTGGTGTCAGTTTTTTAAAAGTTTTTTTAAGGTATACAAATTTCATGTATTTCATATATATAGCTTTAGGGACATAGTGATATGTCCCACCCCACTCTCCCTCTTGCCCATGCTCCCACCCTTCTTCCTCCTTTCTCTCCTATTCGCGACTTAATTTTTACAAAGATCTATTTTCAGTTAACTTTACACTCATAAGATTAACCCTACACTAAATAAACAGTTCAACAAGTACTATTAAGAAAAAAAAACACTGTTCTTCAAAAGTAGAGACAAGGGCTTCAAACAATAATCAAATCTCAAAATGTCAATTTCACTTCTATACATTACATTTTTGGTACTCTATTAGTTATCACAGATCAAGGAAGACATATGGTATTTGTCTTTTTAGGGCTAACTTATTTCACTAAGTATAATGGCTTCCAGTTGCAACCATTTTGTTACAAAAGATAGGATTTCTTTTTTATGGCTGAGTAGTATTCCATAGTGTATATGTACCATAATTTCTTTATCCAGTGTTCAGTTGATTGGCATTTATTTGATTCCATATCTTAGCAATTGTGAATTGAGATATAATGCACATGAGGGTACAGATAACTCTTTCATATGCTGATTTCTTTTGGTTTGGGTAAATTTCAAGGATTGGGATTGCTGGATTATATGGTAGGTCTATGTTCAAATTTCTGCATTATCTTGATACTGTCTTCTACAGTGGCTATGTCAGTTTACATTCCCAACAACAGTGGATTAGGGTACCTTTTCTCCCACATACTCACCAGCATGTATTGTTTTTTGATTTCTTTATGAGAGCCATTCTGACGGGGGGGTGAGGTGAAACCTCATTGTGGTTTTGATTTGCATTTCCTTGATGACTATAGAACCTGAGCATTTTTTTAATGTGTCTGTTGGCCATTTGAATTTTCTCTTTTGAAAAATGCCTATTCAAGTCCTTTGCCCATTTCTTAACTGGATTGTTGTTTTGTTGGTTGAGTTTCTTGAGTTCTTTATAGATTCTGGATATTAATCCTTTATCAGTTTCAAAGTTTGCAAATATTTTCTTCCATTCTGTCAGTTGCCTCTTCACTTTGCTGAGCTTTTCTTTTGCAGTGTAGAAGCTTCTCAAAGGTAATCTCATTTTTCAATTTTGAGATTTGTCTGTGCTTCTTGGGTCTTTTCCAAGAAGTCTTTGTCTATGCCAATGCCTTACAGAGTTTCCTCATTGTTCTCTAGGAATTTGATGGCATCCAGTTATAGATTTAGATCCTTGATCCATTTTGACTAGATTTTTTGTGTAAGATATAAAGTAGAGGTCTTGTTTCATACTTCTACACACAAAAATCCAATTTTCCAAACACCATTTGTTGAAGAGACTGTCCTTGCTCCAGGAATTGATTTTAGCTCCTTTGTCAGAGATTAGCTGATTGTACATGTGTGGATTGATTTTTGGAGTTTCTATTCTGTTATATTGATCTACATGTCTATTTCTGTGCCATTGCTATGGTGTTTTGATGATAACTGCCCTGGAGTATGTCTTGAAATCTGGTATTGTGATGCCTCTGGCTTTGTTTCATTGTATAAGATTGCTTTAGCTATTCGAGGTCTCTTGTGTTTCCATATGAATTTCAGCATCTTTTTTTCTATATCTTAGAAGAATGTTATTGATTGGTATCACATTGAATCTGTAAATTGCTTTTGGTAGTATGGAAATTTTCACAATATTAATTCTTCCTCTCAATGAACATGCAAGATTTTTCCATTTTTGTGTCTTCTATTTCTTTTTTAATGTTTTGTAATTTTCATCAGAGAGATCTTTTATCTCCTCAGTTAAATTTATTCCAAGATGTTTAATTTTTTTCTGCAGCTATTGTGAATGGGATTGATTTTAGAAGTTCTTTCTCAGCCATGACATTGTCAGTGAATACAAAAGCTATTGACTTTTTTATTAATCTTATATCCTGCCACTTTACCAAACTCTTTTATGAGTGCCAATAGTCTTTTAGTGGAGTCTTTTGGTGTATATAAATATATATATATGAAATATATATATGAAATCATGTCATCTGCAAATAGTTTGATGTCCTCCTTTCCAATTTGAATTTCTTTTATTTCTTTTTCTTGCCTAATGGCTCCGGCTAAAACTTCCAGGATGATATTGAAAAGCAGTGATGAAAGTCAGCATCCTTGTCTGATTATGGACCTTAGTCGGAATGCTTTTAACTTTTCCCCATTCAAAAAGATGCTAGCTGTGGACTTATTATAAATTGCCTTGATTGGGGCTGGCACTGTGGCTCAGTGGGTTAACGCCCTGGCCTGAAGTGCCAGCATCTTATGGGTGCCGGTTTGAGACCAGGCTGCTCCACTTCTGATCCAGCTCTCTGCTGTGGTCTGGGAAAGCAGTGGAAGATGGCTCAAGTCCTTGGGTCCCTGCACTCTCGTGGAAGACCTGGAAGAAGCTTCTGGTTCCTGGCTCTGGATCAGTGCAAATCGGTGCAGCTCCGGCCATTGCAGACAATTGGGGAGTGAACCATTGGATGGAAGACCCCTCCCTCTCCTCTTTCTGTGTACCTCTGACTTTCAAATAAATAGATAAATCTTTTAAAAATAAATAAATAAATGAATAAATAAATTTCCTTGATTAAGTTGCTCATGCAGAAAGGTAATGTGCAAACATTGTGTCCCCCATGGTGGAAGGAGCTGAAGGACCAGACAGCTCCATGGAGCCTCTTTTTTTAAATATTTTTATTTATTTATTTGAAAGGTAGAATTACAGACAGTGAGAGGGAGAGACAGAGAGAAAGGTCTTCCTTCCGTTGGTTCACCTCCCAAATGGCCACAACACCTGGAGCTGTGCCAATCCCAAGCTAGGAACTAGGTGTTTCTTCCCAGTCTCCCATACGGGTACAGGGGCCCAAGCATTTGGGCCATCTTCTACTGCTTTCCCAGGCCATAGCAGAGAGCTGTATGGGAAGAGGAGCAGTCCAAACTAGAACCGGTGCCTATATGGGAATGCCGGCGCCACAGGCAGAGGGTTAACCTACTGTGCCAGGGCACCGGCCCCAAGAGCCTCTTTTATCAGGCTATAATATAATCCCATTTGTGAGGGTGGAACCCTCCCCGATTTAATTTCCTAGAGGAATGTTGGGGTTTAGAGTTGTAACATATGAATTTTAAATGAATGTATACATAAAACCATAGCAAATAGAACTAAATTAGAAGAAAATTGGTTTGTGCTAAAAGACTTCATTTTTTTAAAATTTATTTTTAAAGTTTTAACTGGTACATGAAAATTGTACATACATATGAGGTATCATGTGTTGTTATGATACATCTACCCTATGTAATTTTAAATCAAGGCAAGTATATGTATCTCTTCAACACTTATCATTTCTAGTGGTGAAAACATTCAGGATCACAAAGCTTCCTTTTTAATGCTTGCCTATTGGGAGGGCAATGGGGATGAAGAAAGAGGAAGGGAGTGTGGAGAGTTGCTAGAGAAAAAAAGCATAAAATTAGCATATATTTAGATCTAATTTAAATATTAGATTCACAAAGTTTTTATGAATAAATGATACGTAGAAACAAAGTATTTAAATTTTTGGTCTTTGTTTTATTGTCTCATCCTTAATAGGTTTCCCATACTATTTGCATGGTGGTTGTACTATTTATATTCCCACCAAAAGTGTGTGTCTTTCTTTCTCCACATCCTTGCCAGCATTTGTCATTTTCTGTCTTTCTAGTAATAGCTATTCTAACATGGTTGTCATGATAGCTCACTGTGATTTTGATCTGCATTTTCCTGATATTGAGCATTGTTTTCATATGTTGATCATTCATATTTCTTCTTTTGAGAACTTTTTAGATAGGTTGTTTCTTTGTGTAAGGAATTTTTAAAAATTGAAAAAGTAGCCTTTTTGGCTGTTGTTGATGCTTAATGCAATCTCTTTCCAGGATCAATTGCAGATTCACGGTTTTAGAGAAGGATCCAGCAACGCTCCCTAGCATCACGCACTGAAGATTCTTGGGAGGAGGGGTTCTGAAATAGACTCATTTCCCAACTAAAAAGTCCTCCCTCCTTTTCTTTTTTTTTAACTTTTATTTAATGAATATAAATTTCCAAAGTACAGCTTATGGATTACAATGGCTTCCCCCCCCATAACGTCCCTCCCACCTGCAAGCATTTCTTCTGACAATTCTGGGTGAACAGGTGGAAGAAGAAGCCCATTTTATGTTAATTAATAGTGTTGGGGGACACTCTTGAATTTGGTGAATACTTTAAAAAAGTGTTGCCCTGTTGGCTACTTAGAATGTTTTTGAACTATTTTGGTTGACTTAAGAAATAGCTGGATTTGGTGAAAAGAAAGTTACAATGTAATGTAAAGATAAGAGTTCTCTTATTAGCTTTACTGTAAGCTATGTGCATACTCTTTGGAACATTAGTTAATTTCTCTCTGCTATTCCAAGCTGTAAAGTAGATGGAATACCTACTACAGGGGCTTGCTTTGAACCATAAAGTAGGTAAAAAGCCCTTCAACATTATCAGCACATTTCAGGATATAAATAAATATTTTTGGAATGGATAAAACTTGTCATGGGATCATAGAAATAACAAATTCACATTTCAGCTGTTGCACACATACCCACAGATTTATCTTTGGCCAGGATTTTTTGATGAATTTCTATACATTTACTATGTGAAGCCTCTGAGAGTGGAGAACTCAAAGAGGTTTTCAGGAAATAGGTCCTCCACAGTAATTTTAGTAGCCTGGACATTGTGCTAGACCTACTTAGTCAGGGAGAAATGTCGGACCATCAATCTGAATATAAATACATACTTCTTTTCAAAAACCCTGGAGACAAATTACAGATTATGACCTGTAAATGAACCCGGGGCAATTATGCTTTTTCTTGGAAGAGTTCCAAGATGCCATTAAAGGGACTTGCAGTTACTTATTGGTGAATTTAAACACTGACTCACCATGCCATGGAACAGTGGTTAAGAATTGATCTGCTTGTTTCACATGGACCGGCATAAAATACTGCAAAAATCTCTCAAGGAAGGTGGATATAACAATGTGTATGATCTTATTAAAGGTGGTTTTTATCTTAAGTTTCTCAGGTTGAATAACCAAATACCATATTCAAGGAGGCTTAATCATAAAGTGTATTTCTCATGGTCCTGGAAACTGTGAAACCTATGATCAAGGTGGTGGCAAGGTCACTTTCATTGTGAGGCTCCTTCTCCTGTCATCTCATTCTGTGCTCACATGACCTTCTTCAATGCACAAGGAGACAGTGCTGGTCTCTTCCTTTTCTCATAAGGACATCTGTAAATACCCACCATTATGGGGGCCCAATCCTGATGACCTCATCTAAGCCTGATTATTTCCAAGGACCCTAATTCGAAAAACAACCACTTTGGGGGTAAGGGCTTCAACATATGAATCTTGGAGGACACAAACATTTAGTCATAACAACATTAAGCAATGTCCAAAGATGTGGGAAGATACAGCCACATAGCCCAAAGACATATAGCCTCTCCATCTGACTGTTCACCCCTCCAATGCAGATTTAATTGATTAGCTCATTTTTTTTGTTATTCCCTTCCTTTCAACCCATCAAAGCAATTTTAAAGCCAGTTCTACCTTGGACTCAGAGAATTATATTAGAATTTATCCTATCACTCATGTACCACCTACTCATTGCCAAATGTGAATTTGCCAATATTACCCAGGCTTCTTGAGAAGGGGATATTTGTAACAGCTAAGTATTTGCATACATTCTTGAAATAAATATATTTTACATAAATAAAGATATATTTTACAATCTGTTTCGAATTTTGTCTTATAAAAGCATCTTAGGTGAAGTCTATAAAAAGGAAAAATGTAAGATAAAAATTTGCCAAAGTCAGTTCAGCATCATCCCATGGGCACAAAGACTATATTTAGTGAAGGATCCTAATCACTAGAGAGTAACTCTGTTGTGGGGCAGGACCTTACCAGGCTTTGCCAGTAATGAGATGAATTATCCCTGTTGGCTTTCAAATTTCTGGTGCCTTAACTTTTTTCTGCTCGCTAAGAAAGATCATGGAGGCTAATTTAGTTTTTCAGTTGTGTTAATCTGAAGAAGAATAAGCTCTAGAAAGTGGCATAAAATTATGATTTTTGGAAAGAGGTAGGTATAACCTTCATATATTCACATTTGATGAGTTCCATTTATGGGAGTCAAGACTGAGAACAACGATCATATTAATTTGAAGGTGACGGAGCAGGATGGTTCTGTGGTGCAGTTTAAGATTAAGAGTACACCACTTAGTAAACTAATGAAAGCCTATTGTGAATGACAGGGTTTGTCAATGAGGCAGAGCAGATTCCGATTTGATGGGCAGCCAATCAATGAATCAGACACACCTGCACAGTTGGAAATGGAGGAGGAAGATACGACTGGTGTGTTCCAGCAGCAGATGGGCGGTGTCTACTGAAAAGGGAACCTGCTGCTTTACTCCAGAACTCTGCCCTTACAGACCAAGAACACACTCTCAACTAGAAACTGCGATTGGGTTCCATCACATCCTGACTACTGCAGCACAGTTTTCTCTATTCTTTCATTTCCCCTCCCCATTCCTTTATTGTACATAAAGTAACTGGTGTATGTGCACAAGCATATTGCATTTTTTTCTTTTCTTTCTCTCCCTTTTTTTTAAACTAAATGGCCAATGGTATGTTTCGATTGACATCAAATGGAGATGGAATGGGGAAAAATCCTGGTTCTGTGAAAATACCCCCTTTCTCCATGAGTGGCATGCTCATTCAGCTCTTATCTTTATAGTCCAGTAAGTTATTTTGCTCTCACTGTTTTAACAACAACAACAACAACAACAACCAACAACATAAAAATCCTTGCATACCTTGTTTGATCGGAGAATTTTAATGTTTTTCATTTATCATTGTAAAACCAAGGACAATTTTATAACTTTTTTGTACGTAGCTGTTACATGTGGGGCAATCTGTCTTTAAGTCGGAGTAAATTACTCTTAAAAAATGAATCCTAGATAGTTTTCCCTTCAAGTCAAGCGTCTTATTGTTTAAATAAACTTGCAAGCCTGATCACCTCTGGGTACTCTGAAAAAAGTGTTTGAGTTTCACGACTTCAAAGCTTAGAACAGTAGCCTGATATAGACAATACCAAGGATCCAAGTGCAGTGAGACCTTGCTTGAATTGCCAGCCAGCGTATCAACATCTCTTTTATCTTCTTGCTTGAACATGTCTGAATGAGCAGGTAGAGTATTCACGTCAGTTGCCACCTGCCAGATGTAGTGTCATCTTCATACACATGAACAGAGAGCTGATTCCCCCTGCCAACCCCACAGGGAAGCCCTGCCCTGTGAATAGAAAACTTGGCAGCATACACAGCAATTGTGCCAGAATGCTGAAGGACATAAAATAGAATTGCATTTTCAGGATCTCTGATAAATTCTTTACACACAATATCCTAACTACTTATAGTCTGCCCAACAGCCTAGTTTTAAGGGGACACATTTTTGTGCCAAGGATCAGTGAAGGTTTTTAGAAGCTTAAAAAAGGTTTGAATACAGTCATGTATTCCTCCTTTGAGTGGAGGGTTTGTATATAGGTACAGTGATAACACTGAACCAAACTGCAACTATATTTCTGAGCACAGTGTACCATATCTGAAGTTAGATATTGGAATTAGGAGAGAAAAATAGCTGACAACTTTGAGACAACTTCAGTGCAGATGTTTTCATTCATTCATGTTACAGATTAGACATCCTGGTAGTTGTTGCCCACTAATCAGTTTGATACGAAATTCGTGGTTCACTCTTCTTGCTGAGTTTTTCTGGATTCTTCCTGTTGTGTAAACAGAGTCTTCCTGTAGGTATAGTTTCTGTAATTCTTCAGAGTACAGGTTCCACTGAACTGTGTGTGCTAACATGATCCCTTAGCTTGAAACAGACCTTTGTCCTTAGAACAGCTGTCTCTATGAATATTTCAGTAGTGAATGTTTACTAGTAGCAGTGCAAAGTCTCCCTTTGCTTTCAACCAACTTCACTTGTTCTCACTCTTTGTTACTAGATTTTTGTATTTTTTCCTTAAAACACTTGCCAGATATCATTTTCCAGATATCCTCGGAATGTAGAAGTATAACAGGCAGATGTTTTCTCTAAGGAGCAGTGTTAATGGTAGTCTGTGTATTTATTCACATGAACTATCTCTAAAGAATACCTCAAATTGTAGAATAGTAAAGTGTATAAAGTACCATAAGACACAATTGAACAATACATCTTCCAGACAGACAAAAATTGAGGTGCTCCAAATGTTCTCAGACATTAAGATATTGACTGAAGCCCTATAAGCTCCCCAAAATGCCAAGGTGAAATCTATTTTTGTGCTAACACTAATAGTTATCTAATAATAAATTACCTACTTTTGGAAAACCAGAGCATGTTCTGAGTCCTTAGGTGTATCTACTGGACAAGTGTTCAATAGATATATCCAAATCATTGATCAAAATACTCATGTAGACTATATGACATATCAGTAGACATTTTCTCCTCTAAGTCAATCTTTAGTTTTGCTTACTTAATCAGTGTCCTTCTTTCAGTCCAAATATCTACTTTTTTGTCGATATGGATTTCATGAGATCCACTGCAGAACTAAGATTGGGAGGATAGGATGCACAAATTCTATAGCTAGGTCACTAAGAGTAATGGTGGTGAGATGTGCCAATCTCATTTCCACCTCTTAGCTGGTTTTTTTTTAGTTACTGAAGACGCAGCACAACAGATACGTTACTGGCTTAATACATTCCTTGCATGCATTCTGGATGACAACTTCCTGACTCTAGAATGTCCTTGAGATGGTATCTTATCACTGACTCTAGAATGTCCTTGAGATGGTATCTTATCACTGACTCTAGAATGTCCTTGAGATGGTATCTTATCAGAGCCTGTAACAGGTCATTGCACCATTCCATATTTTGGATACTTAGTGGGATGAGTACATAGAAAATCAAATGCTGCACTTCTTTGAGATACACGTATATCTTTGTCCTAGGTAGTGCTATGGGGGACATGGTTTAAAAAATCAAGCATTCATAAATTCATGAGAAGTGGTTCTGAACAGGGAAGGCAAAGTCATATTCAAATTATATGTTAATTGCAATGAGGGTAAATAGCTACTCCTCATGTATATACAGAGTAGTCTTTAGACTCTAAAATAGATTAACCACATAAAATTATCCCAACTGAGTGAAGTAGCTTCTTGATTGTATCAATGCCTAATTTTCTACAGTTTCAGATCCCAGTTAAGTTCAGGCAAAAGCCTCATTAATAATGAGGTCTGCATGCCTGATTTCATCATCACTCTTATTACCAACTTCATGAGGTCCCTATTATCTTGAGATCAGTGAGCAATCCAACTCCAGGGGAAGATGGGAAGTGAAGCAAGGGAGGAGGGAAGGTAAATACAAGGAGATGCGTTACTGAGCTGGCCACCAGCAGTAGACAGCAAATATAGCTCACTGAATGATATAATAGAACGTCCTCAGAGAAGCCAAATATGCTATTACTGCCTTCTTTGGAATAGTCTTTGTTAAGGGATGGGAGGAGGTGAAGTGGGGAAGGGAAGAGAAGGAAGAAAGGAGATCATTTATGCCATCCCTCTGTGTTTTTTCCTATTGGTCAAGTCCATCCCATGAGATATTACTTCTTCAGCACTTTTGGGTTATTTTACCTCTTCTCTCCAGAAAACTATGGGTTCATCTTTCCCAATCAAGCTAATGTCTCAGGACATTTGATTTATGTGTGCATGGCTGGTGGAAGGTGGGCAGCTTCAGTGGCCTGGCTCTGTGAACATGGGGATCTGTGTTAAGGCTAATTGGTTGAGGTGAACACAAACAGTGGAAAATAGGTATAGCCATAAGAAATTGGGAGTAAGGCATAAACACCCCTAGTCCATTTTGTGTTGCAATACAGAATTCCAGACACTGAGTAATTTTTAGCAAATAGAAATGTATTTGCTCCTGCAACTGTAAGCTAGGACCTCTGAGATTGAGGGGCTAGTATCTGATGAGGGCCTTCTTACTGTATCAGCCCATTGTGGAAGGTGACGAGGTAAGGAGAGGGGAGGGGAGAGAAGCCAAAGTCATCCCTTTGTAATGAACCCACTCCCTCAATATCATTAGTCCATTCATGAGTTCTGGACCCTTGTGGCCTAATCATCTTTCATTAGCCCTACCTCCCAACACTGTTACTTTAGCAAATCGCTTTTCACATGTGGTTTAGGGGGACACATTCACATCATAACACTGAGTCTGGTAAAGCAGTGTTCATGGAATAGTGATTAGGCCCAGATCTGTTTTCCTAAAGACCTTTCCTTGCCTAGAAAATGCCACAAGAATAATCAAGAATACATTTACAGTATGAATTCTAACAAAACATTTATACTTCTGGCTTTCTCTGGGGCACCTAGCAAAGTGCTCTCAGATAAAAGGCCCTGGGCAATTTGCCTTTAGAAGCCTTACAGTTCTTGCAAGGTTGTCTCTAGCATCTGATGGTCTGGGTGGGCAAATTTCCATACTAGATCATGGATTTATCATTTCATGCCATGTATGTATTAGGGCAAGACTGAAAAAAAAAACCCACTGTCCTTTATACTTAATTGCCTTTCATTTGTATAACTTATTCTCATAAGCTACTGGAAATAATTTTGACTGCCCCTTGAAAAACTGTACTATTTTTCCCCTTGAACACAGGAATTTAAATCATTTTCCTAGTCAGGAAAGGACTTTTGTATTTATAGGCCTTTTAATAATTCAGACCTGTTTAATTTTGGCCTTTAATTAAGCAAGAACACCCTCTAGCTCAGATTCTATGTTTATTAGGTGTATTTCATGTTTCATTTTTGGGGAATAATTGGCAATCCCAAGAGGAAATAATGGCCTCTTAATTGATATTTTGAAATTGGAGAACATATTTTATTTATTCTCTTAAAAAAACAAAGAATCCTATATTATAGCCATTTAGGATATTAATTACAAACATTAGTTTGTAATTAGTTTTTCCCATTACTATTTCAGGTGCTTGAGCTATCATTTTGTGAAATTCTCTCCATGACAGTTAGTTGTAGCCTTATTGTTATCATATACAAGTGTAACATCTAAAATATTATTGGGATGGCTTAGTTATACTGTACCAATAATCTGAAATAATTCATTTTAATAAAGATCTCCATTATTCTAAGTTATGTATGGATACATAAGGGGATGTCTTCCATTACAGGAACTAAGGCCTCAATTAGGTCAGTTTCTTTCAGGTGTTACTCTTTTTTTTTTATTTATTTTTTTGACAGGTAGAGTTAGTGAGAGAGAGAGACAGAGAGAAAGGTCTTCCTTCCGTTGGTTCACAGCCCAAATGGCTGCTATGGCCGGCGTGCTGCGCCGATCCGAAGCCAGGAGCCAGGTGCTTCCTCTTGCTCTCCCACGCTGGTGCAGGGCCCAAGCATGTGGCCTTCCTGGGCCACAGCAGAGAGCTGGACTGGAAGAGGAGCAACAGGGACAGAATCCGGCGCCCCAACTGGGACTAGAACCCAGGGTGCCAGGGCCGCAGGCAGAGGATTAGCCAAGTGAGTCATGGCGCTGGCCTCAGGTGTTACTCTTTAACAACATTTGAAAGATTTTTATTCTTTTTAAAGTTTTCTTTGGTAAGGATGGATTGTGTGAAAATGAGAACCATTTAGAACCTGCTTACCTATTAATTACATGCATTCTATCCTATAAAATACATGCTTTATCATATATGTATACCACTTAGTGTAGGTGTATAGATAATACTTATACAGACTTAGGTGTATGGAAATTGTGAAATATGTGTTTATTATTATTGTTGTTACAGTGGCCATGTCCTCAAAGGAGCTGTATTTCTTGGGAAATAACCAAGCCAGGCTGCCTAAGGATTTTGCTGTGGAACTATCTCTTTCCTATCGAACACAGGTAAGCTACAAAGCCAAACTCAGGGTCTGCAGTACTTTACTGAGATTAGGTTAAAAGAGAGAAGAATGGTGGAGACTTCCAGAAACTCTTGACTGCCTGTTTAACTACCTAAAGTTTAACCATGAACTATTCAGTCTCTAGAGTCATTTAGGTTTTGTTATTGGAGTTCTTTAAGAAGGGGGGGGGGGCAGAAAAAAAGCACTGTTGGCTTCTGCCTTAGATTTCCTGGTTGCTTATTGTAGTTGTAAGTCCTCCATGTTGACTAGTCTCATTGCAGGTAGAAGATATTTCAACAGTATCTGTGCTGTCACCTTCCGGGACTTGGAGTTGCCATACTCAAAACACTCACCAGCTCTTGGCTACCTTTGGAGCTCTTTCAGACTCTCTTCCTGAACACCACTGGGTTTTTGTGAATAGTTTTAATTAGGAACCAGCTCCCAAGGATCTTCATATAGCATCAAATTAGTACTTTCTCTACTGCTGTTATGAAGAGCTAATACTTAGGACTGATTTCCTGTGTGGTCCACTGATTAGTTGCTTTGCTGTCTCCTCCATCATTAGAGCAGAATTCTGATACTGTCATTTTTAACCCCTCCACAATGGGAGGGGGGATTGGGGCCTCCAGTTCCCCCAATTTTCTGGTTGGATGTTGGGATGAGATCCATACTTTATGACCTGAAATATTTCAGACTCTTGAGTGGTGTCTCTTCTTGTAGATTTCTGATCACTCTGTTTCTCCAATGACACCTGACACTCAGTGGTCATTGCATCTGAAATTAAAAATCAGAAGCAGTGTCCTTTTAGAGACTACCCTGGACTACTCAACGCTCCTTTTCCATTTCTGTTTTTAGATAGCTTCCTCCAGTCCCTATATGGAAGTCTTGATCCTGAAAAATCCCAGTCTGGGCCCGTGAGGATAATGACTGAAGTGAAGTCTTTTTGAGAAGCCCATAGCAAGTCCTGTGAGCATGGGATGAAAACAGGATAGAGCCCTCTGCAGGAAAGGGTCATCAAGTATGTCTGAGAGCATCTTTGTTTGCGTCATTGGTCTGCAAGGCCAGCCCTGGCGACATCATTGCTCAGAACAGGGCAATTTGTATATCCAGCAGCCCTCCATCTTTCATTTACAAAAAGGATTTATTTTTATCCCCAAAATATCCTTCAATTTACTTATCCTAAGGAGCCCAGCTTCTTTGGCAGTTTTCCTCTGGTTGCATTAGTTGGGAACCTCTCTGAGTGCCTCTCCTTGGCTGCCATTCCTTGTCTGACTGACAGAATCTAAGAGATGACTTCCTCCGGGAATAAGAGGAGGAATTTCTTAGGAATAACTAAAAGTCTTTTAGAAAAGAAAGCCTTCTCCCACCCTCCCACTTATGATTTTCCTCTTAGTGTCAGCAAAGAGAAGCAGCTCATGGAAAGGCCCCTGCTTGTGTCTGCCCTTTGAGGATCAGCCAATAATTTTCTGTCCATTATGCAGGCTGTTTGGGTGGAACAGTGACTTAGAGATGTCACCATTCTGTGGAAGGGTCTTGTCTTTAATATGCAGAGTAGATGGAAGCCTGTAGAAATGTGAGCACAATGTTAAAAATAAAAAAAAAAGGGTTTCACATTGCAGTGTGAATGATGACAACGTTTTTAATCGGGAAGAGCATTGCTGTGCATGAGCCAAGAGACTCTCTGAGGCTGTTGGAAACCATTTCCTCCAGGACTCATCCGCTAGTCCATCATCAGGTGAGAGTGTCTCTTGGGCTGTCTGCCAGTTCTTGGATGGCTGAAATACTTGCCTGGGCTCTGCCTGCTCACTCTACAGTGCTCTCTGACCAGAGTCACCCACAGTGACTCACACAGAAAACTGTTAGCTCATTTTGTTGAATTCCATTGTGTGGCCTGAAGGTTGAGTTTAGCTGGGAGGGAGGGAAAGTAAGGATCAGATACAGGCAACTAACTGATAATCTCAATTACAAAATGACACATGAGAACGTCAAAAGTCTTAAAAAGGAATATAGGGTGAGGGCTTTGTCCTCTACCAGATTTCTTTGGCTACAAGGTACTTCTGAGTCATAGGCTGGACTGGGGGCAGGCACAGTGAGATCAAAGGGACTGGTGCAATGTGGTAAAGATGTTTCAGTGAACAACTCTTCCTAGGGTCCCACAGAGCCCAAGGATAGGGACTGACTCCCATATATGCCAAATGGAAGGTAATAACCTTGAGGAGTTCCATTACTAAGTGGGCTGTGTTGAAGCTAGTGTAGACTCTATGTGACTGTATGTGACTTGGACTGTGCCAACCCCAAGCAAGGTAGAGTTAGCTCAAACTCTGCTTTATGCCTTATATTCTCTAGAATCCAATTTTTGTGTCTGCTCCGTTTGGTCTTGCCTTGAGAGATGAGACTCAGTCCCTTCCTTGATTTTCTCAAAAATATCCGGTTCCACAAAACAGAAAAAATACTTGACTTTTATTAAAGAGATGAGGGTTACAGGAGAAGATTCATTATAGCTTATAGGTTACAGAAAGGTTAAATGTTCCCATTAGGCTTTTTTTTTTCTTTCATTTCTTTTGTCCTTATCTCATCTCCTAACAATCATAGGTAGTTTCTCACTTGATCTTCATCCCTGTGAGCTCTGGGGCTTCTGCTGTTTGTCTCCTATATTTTTTTCATATTTTTTCTAATCTTAAATTTTCCTCCCTCTATTATGGAGAACAAATTCAGTTCTTTCTGGTTTTGGATTACAGCTTGAATATCCAAATCCATAAGGGATCCAATGAAGCAACAGTAAGGATGGATAGCTGAAATAAAAACAAGCAAGTGATTTTTGCACCACCACTATTCATTTAACAAATATTTGTTGAATAACTACTATGTGCCAGGCATGGTTTTAGGCACTAGCTGTCTCTAGGCAAAATGTTGCATAGCATCTTTACTCTTTAAGATTGCATCTAATTTTGATCCTGAATATCGCCTTGGTTGCCCTTGGGCTAAGGCTTTTGATTAATTCTGATTCCTGCACTCATTATTCATTCACTTATTCAGAGCTTTTGGTTAATTCTGACTTCTGCACTCACTTATCCATTCACTCATTCAGAGCTAGAAGACAGACACTGTCTCTGACCCATCTGAACTCCTCACTGTAGAGAAGTAGTCAACTAAGTAGATTTAGGGATCTGGCCTTGGGGCTGGAGGTTCCTTATCTGAAAGCTGTTAAGTAGGGCATTGTAATGGTCTTCAGATACACTGAAAAGATGAGCTAATCAGAGGAATGTGATGTCCCACAAAGGACTGAAATTTGTACTGCATGTGAACTTAGCCCTCTAAGAGTCTTCTGTAATGACTATAGGCAGGCACCTAGAGAGATGGTTAGGGCTGCCTGAAATTTCCTCTGCTTTCCAGGCCTGTTTTACATGATTGAGTATGAGGTGGCTATTTATCACAAACTTCCTGCTTCTTCTTAAAGATCTGCAATTGCTATGAAAGAGGCAAATAATCACAAATATTTATACTCTGGTATCAGACTGCTTGGGCTTAAATCCTGCTTTTATGTTCAGTAGATACAACATTGACCAGTACATAGCTTCTCTCTCCTCAGTTTTCTCAACTGGGAAGAGAAGCTAACAGTATGTATTTCATATGGTTGTTGTAAGAATTGTGTGAAATGATTTTGATAGAGCCCCTAGGACACTAAGCAGTACAGGGTAAACATTCCTATGTTCCTATCAGTCCTCAGATGTTTATTTTTTTAAGATTTATTTATTTTATTTGAAAGACAGAGTTACAGAGGAGCAGAGGCAGATAGAGAGAGAGGTCTTTCATCTGCTGGTTCACCCCCAAGATGGCCACAATGGCTGGAGCTGAGCCTATCTGAAGCCAGGAGCTTCTTTCAGGTCTCCCATGCAGGTGCAGTGGCCCAAGGACTTGGGCCATCTTCTACTGCTTTTCCAGGCCACAGCAGAGAGCTGAATCAGAAGTGGAGCAGCCAGGACTCAAACTGGTGCCCATTTGGGATGCTGGCACTGCTTTACCTGGTATACCAGAGTGCCGGCCCCTCTCAGATGTTTATTAGCCCAATCTTTGTGCTGGGAACTGTTCCAGATACTAAGGTACCATGACAAAAAGGTATTCAAGGAGACTTCTCTCAGGAGCTTATATTCTAGTGAAGGAAGACAAATAATACCCAAAGAAAATATCATTTCAGAGACTGGTAAGTGTCATAAAGGATATAAAACAAGTTAATGTCATGAAGAGATTGAAGAGACATCTTTAGAGAAGGTGGCCAGCAAAAATCTCTTTTAAGTAGATGACATTGATTTTTAAGCTATAAACTGACAAGTGATTCAGATTCATTGATCAGTGATTCAGCAATTTTGGAGCCAGCTACCAAAAGAGTGGTGGTGATGCTCTGTGTGTGTGTGTGTGTGTGTGTGTGGTGGTATCCCGAAGGTGGGAAGGGAAGAGCTGACAGATGAGAAAGAGTTGTTTAGGCAGAGAAACAAGTAAGTGGCAGATTGACTATAGATGAGGGAAAGGAGGGTTGTTAGTGCTGAAATTTACTATAATGGGTAAAAGTGAGAACATAATTTGGATAGAGAAAAGAACACCAAAAATCCTTTTTCTGAAATGATTAGAGGGGTTACTAGATATTCATGTGATGCTGTATGTGCCTTACTCAAGATATGTCCAAAGTCTAAGTTAGGAAGCTAGAAACATGATTTCCTCAATTGTCCTATAGCTGCAGTTCCATACAAGATTTAGGTTCTGAGCCGGCGCCGTGGCTCACTAAGCTAATCCTCCGCCTTGCAGCGCCAGCACACCAGGTTCTAGTCCCAGTCGGGGCGCCGGATTCTGTCCCGGTTGCCCCTCTTCCAGGCCAGCTCTCTGCTGTGGCCTGGGAGTGCAGTGGAGGATGGCCCAAGTACTTGGGCCCTGCACCCCATGGGAGACCAGGATAAGTACCTGGCTCCTGCCATCGGATCAGCGCTGTGCACTGCCTGTGGCGGCTATCGGAGGGTGAACCAATGGCAAAGGAAGACCTTTCTCTCTGTCTCTCTCTCTCACTGTCCACTCTGCCTGTCAAAAAATAAAAAATAAAAAAAAAATTAAATAAAAAAGATTTAGGTTCTGTCACTTGGAGGCATTCATGAACATTTGAAGGCAAAGTGAGAGAGCGAGAGCGAGAGAGAGAAATATCTGACATTCACTGGTTTACTTCCCAATGCCTGTAATAACCACAGCTGGACCAAGCTGCCCTCAGGAGCCTGGGACTCTAGCTGATCTCCCATTTGGGTGGCAGAGCCCCAAGTATTTGAACCATTATCTGCTACTTCCAAGGGTACACATTAGTAGGAAGTTGAATTAGAAGCAGAATAGCTGGAACTTTAACCAGGCACTCTGACATCAGAGGAGGGTATCCCTCCTAGTGATTTGAGTCATCATCCCAAATGACCTCTAAACTCTTATTTTAAGTTTTTTTCATTCAGTCAGGATTCCTTTTCAGTTTGGGGGCCTTACACTCTCTACTGACTTCAGACACTGTCATTCTGCAGAGAGACTTTTCTAGTCCCAGAAACATGGCCATGTAGAGTGACTAAAAGTGCTAGGGGTTAGTATCCATGGGAGCACACATCACATAATTGACAGGAGTTGGTGGATAAATAATTTATCATTCCTTGGTGGGGGGATAATTCTGAGACATGCTCTCTACAGTGACCCAGAGAGTCTACAGAGGATTATGACCAAGTTGCCTATAGCACTAACCTGCTCATTATCATACTCCATAATGACTTTATTTATTTATATATTTATTTATTTATTTTTTGACAGGCAGAGTGGACAGTGAGAGAGAGAGACAGAGAGAAAGGTCTTCCTTTGCTGTTGGTTCACCCTTCAATGGCCGCCGCGGCTGGCGCGCTGCGGCTGGTGCACCGCGCTGATCCGATGGCAGGAGCCAGGTACTTATCTTGGTTTCCCATGGGGTGCAGGACCCAAGTACTTGGGCCATCCTCCACTGCACTCCCTGGCCACAGCAGAGAGCTGGCCTGGAAGAGGGGCAACCGGGACAGAATCCGGCGCCCCGACTGGGACTAGAACCTGGTGTGCCGGCGCTGCAAGGCGGAGGATTAGCCTAGTGAGCCACGGCGCTGGCCAATACTCCATAATGACTAACTTCCCTTCTCTTTTACTGGGACAACTCCCAAGTAAATGGTTTGTATCCAAATTTTAGTCTTAGTGACTGCTTCTAGAAATGCAAAGAAAGACAATTGTTAATATTTACATTGCACTTACTATTTGCAATATGCTGTTTTAAGCACTTTATGTTACCTCATTGACTCCTTACAACAGTCCTATGGAATAAGAAACATTATTATTCCTACTTTACAAGTGGGGATCAAGAGGCACAGAAAGTTTCAGTGATTTGCCTGTGGTCACCCAGCTAATAAATGTGGTAGCCGGAATTTGAACAATATCCAGTCTGACTCCACTTTCTATGCAATGAGCAGATAGTCTGTAGCATAGGCCTGTGCTGCTTGGTAGAAGAGCCACTAGTCATTTATAACCATTTGATTTTAAATTAATGAAAGCTAAGTAAAATGAAAAATTCAGCTCTTCAATAGCACTAGCTGTATTTCGTGTGTTTGAGAGCCACATGGGATTAGTGGCTATATTACCAGACATGGTAGATACAGAATATTTCCATTGCTACACAAAGTTATATAGGACAGCACTATTATGCAAGACCCCACTTTAAACCTATGGTCTATCTCAAACTTCCTCAACATCAAGGGAGCACTTAAATTAACCACAGAGGCAGTCCTCTATCAAGAAACTTCCTCTGTACAGGCCATAGGTAAGGGCTAGAAAAGATAGGAAAATGACCTTTGACTGGCTGAAGTAAAACTCATAAGTTAATGCATTATAATTTTTCTAAAAAGATTTATTTATCTGTAAGACAGAGAGAGAGAGAGAGAGAGAGAGAGAGAGAGAGAGAGAGAGAATTTTCCATTTACTGTTTCACCCCCCAAATGGCCACATTTGCTGGGCCAGCCTAAAGCCAAGAACCTGGAACTCCATCTGGATCTCCCCAATGTGTGACAGGGGTTCAAGTATTTGGGTCATTTTCTACTGCTTTCCCAGGCACATTAGCAGGGAGGTTGATCAGAAGTGGAGCAGCTGGGTCTCAGAACAGTGCCAATATGGGATGCAAGCATTGAGGCAGTGGCTTTACCCACTGCTCCACAATGCAGGTCCCAATGCATTAGAATTCTTTAACAGTGGTTATGGAAGAGACACACAGATCTTCCCTTAACCCTCCTTACTTCTAATTTGCTCCAGCTAGTTCTACTAAGAACATTTCTATTGTTTTCCTGATGGTATTGAGTTAGAAGGTGGAAATTCAGGTAGATTAGGCCTGGGACTAGAAGCAGATACATATAATTTATTTGAAAGGCAGAATGAGAGAGAGAGAGAGAGAGAGAGAGAGAGAGAGAGAGAGAGAGATTTTCCATCTGCTCCTTCATTCCTGAAATGGCTATAACGACTGGAGCTAGGCCAGACTGGAGCCAGGAGCCAGGAGCTTCCTCCAGATCTCCCACAAGAGTGCAGAGGCCCAAATACTTGGGTCATCCTCCACTGCTTTCCCAGGGACATTAGCAAGGATCTGGATCAGAAGTGGAGCAGCCTGGGCTCGAACTGGAGCCCATATGGGATGCCAGCACCACACGCAGCGCCTTTACCCAGTATGCCACAACACTAGTCCCTGAACAGCGACCAGAAGGAACCACCCAAACTCAAAAACTCCAGCTGAAAATGGTGGATCAAGAGCTCAAAAGCACAGCAGTTGGGGGTCAGCAGGTGTGGAGGGCAATAGCCTGGTCATTCACTCGGGATACAGTGCTGTGACTGATGTTCTTTGGGTGATGGCTGTGAGTCATCCAGAGAAGGTGACGAGGAGAGTGTAATGCATTTTAAAAAGGTTTCCACCCCAAATGGCTTTTTCAAAGGTGTTTTTCATTTCAAGTGTGTTTCAGTTAACTAGGAATTTACCTTCAGCAAAAACTCTCATTGTCCAAGAGTGTTGAATGAAGATTTTACTCTAATTAGCTTGATAAGGAAGTTTTAAGGACCTGTGCTTCCACCTCCTTTGCAGTGCAGAACAATGCTCTCAGACAGGGAGAGAGAGTCAATTTGGGTCCTGTAATAGAATTGTGTGCCAAGACAGAATTTTAATCATCTCAGAGGAACCCAACCTGAGTAATTCCTTGACGTCACTCTCTGAGTCTGTTCATCTCTCAGAGTGACCAGCTTGGGTCTGGGCCACCATGCTTTGCTCATGCTCTGGCAGACACAGACAACTCTAAAAATATTCTCTAGAAGGGACTTCTGCAAGCTGGATGTTGGCATCTCTGTTTCTCTGGGGTGTGGGAGAGCAGCCTTCAGGCAGATGGCCTTGTGATGGGGGTGGGAATCAGCTAAGGTAGAGGCACCCCAGGGATTGAGTGTCATTTCAGAGCCCATGAAGACTGTCTGTATCTCGTACCTTAGGTCAGGCTTCTTAACTTGTTTGGCAGAAGGTGATGCAGTGTAAAGATGTATGTTTCTAGCATAAACTCTGGTCAAGCAAGGAAAGACATCAAGAAGGAAGGACCTCAGAAAAGCTCAGGGCTTTGATGAGCCGGTTGCCTCTGTTGGTCGAGTTAGAGAATGAGCTGAATGTAAGAGTGATTGCAAGCCTCTGGCAGGGGTAGTTATATCAAGGATCTCCTTCTAGGTCCTAGGCAGTTAGATGACTACCCCTCTTGGGTTCCAGAAAACAGTGGGGCATTACCACAATGAACAGCAAAACTCTCAGCTTCCCTCCTCACTCATTAACTTTACTTTACCTCAACCTCCATCCTGCTGCCCCACACGAGAGACTGGAGGACACTTCTTAGGGCTCAAAAAGGAAAAGCCAAAATAAAGATTTTAGTTATTTATACTTTACAGTTCTCAGTAAAATTGCAAAGTCGCTTCCCACCTTATCACTCTGGAGTCTGGTCCATCAGTACATCCCCATCTTCTGATTAGCACTTCATCACCTCTTACTTGTAAATCAGCAGCCAACCAGAACTACAAATGTGAGGATAGCCTCTAAAATTAAAAAAGCAAATAAAAGATATTTAATAGCCTCAGATAACTTGAGAAGATGTTGCACACTATGATAGAAAACCAGGAGGCCATATAAAGTAATGTTCACAGAGTAAAATTGCTCAGAAATTAATACAATTGATATAACTAAGATAACAATATAAAATTGCCAAAAAAACAAGAAAAAACCTCCCAGAAACTTGAATCCCTCCCAGAAAAATGAGAGGAAGAGATTATCAAGAAGCAAAGCAAAATAATAACTGATAGAATTAAAAAGGAGAGAATGATCCAACATGGGAAGCGGGATAACACAGCAGACTCATAGAATGGCAGATGCCCTAAACAGCACTCTGGCCTCAGAATCAGCCCTTAAGGTATTTTGATCTGGCTAAAAAGCCCATGAGAATGTCTCAGGCATGGAAAGCCAAGACACTGTGGCAAAAAAAAAATGACCTAAATGAAAGATCTCTGTGAGTGAGATCCCAGCACAAAGAACGGGCCATCAAAGAAGGAGGTACCTTTCTCTGAAGGGAGGAGAGAACTTTCACATTGATTATGGCCTTGTCTAAATAACGTCAGAGTTGGTGAACTCATAGCCTTGGCAGCTCATGACAAGAGCCTTGGGTGATTACTGACGTCATAAATAAGAGTGTCAGTTGTTAAATCAACAGTGGGAGTCACTGTGCACTTACTCCCCATGTAGGATCTCTGTCTTTAAGGTGTTGTACTATGCGAATTAACAGTAAAACTAGTATTCAAACAGAACTTTATACTTTGTGTTTCTATGTGGGTACAAACTGTTGAAATCTTTACTTAGTATATACTAAGTTGATCTTCTGTATATAAAGATAATTAAAAATGAATCTTAATGAAGAATGGGATGGGAGAGGGAGTAGGAGATGGGATGGTTTGCAGGTGGAGGGTGGTTATGGGGGGAAAACCACTATAATCCAAAAGTCGTACTTTTAAATTTATATTTATTAAATAAAAGTTTAAAAAAGGAGATTATGGGAAGTGTAGAAAAAAGAGAAAAAATAAAAGTAGTGTTATGAGAGTAAGATACAGAGCATTATGAACTATATAATCATTTGTGTTTTATTAAAAGAAAAAAAAAAGCAAAGTAAGAAAATTTCCCTGAAGTGAAAGACATGAAATTTTAGGTTGTAAGGATTCCCTCATTACTCAGAACAGTAATTATAAACAGTCCACACCAAGATATATCACCATGGAATTTTAGAATACTGGTGAGAAGAGACAGAGAATCTATAACAAAAACAACAACAGCTAGCAACAATTACAGTAAAGAAAGAAAGAAAAGAAAAACACAGAAATATGTTTCTCAGTAATCACACCAGAGATAGAAGACAGTTGGAGAATACTTGCAAAATTCTCAGTGAAAATGATTTCCATCCTAGTATTCTTTCCAGAGAAGCTGTCAATCATGTCATGGTTAATATACTCCACCAAAGTGAGGGAGTAAATTGTGAATGAGGCACAGATAGTGTCCAGGAAAAGGGATAATAAGTGATCAGGAGAAAGAAAACTGGGGAAAAATAAGAGAGAGACTAGTATTCAAAATAAACGAATATGCAGGGAAATGTAATTGAGTAGACTGTGTGACCCAGGCAGGAATAACATCTATATAGTCTTAATGTAAATATCTATTTGACAAATAGATGAGTTTATGTGAGTAAGGGAGGAAGTTTCACTAGGGGAGCTATGAGGTCTACAAAGACTTGTTCAATACATCACTGTGATAGAAGGACACTGAGCGAGGAGGTTCTGTTTTGTTCCCTGGCAGTTCCTAATGTCTAGAATGATGGCTGACATATAGTAGGCTCTCAGTAAATATATGTTGGCTGAAAAAAACTTTCTCTTAAGGAAAATTCTTCTGGACAATTTCTTAAGAAAATGGAGTACATCAAAATACAAAAAAAAATCAACCTCAAAAGCTGTAGTTCATGGAACCTGTTTCTTTATAAAATTTTAAAACTATCATATTTAAAAATTTAAAGTAATGTTATAATATATTTGAATTGGGCATCAAAATATTTGAGAGACGATTTAAAAGCCAAACATTTTCTTAGGAAACCATTCGCTTTAGACTAGTGAGATGCCATGAAGCTCAGAACAGTTCCAGGGAAACCAAGATGTAATTTTCTCAATTTAGAAAGCCGATCATTTTATGGACTTTTCCTCCCATCCACTCACTAATACAATACAAGGATGGGCTGAGAAAAACTGCCTCGTTTTGCTTTGCAATCCAGTGGACTCCCAAAGAGAAAACCCTGCATTTCCTCTCACATTAGATTCCAGAAAGTTTTCACCAAGCCATTGATTCCTTTTAGTAAATAAAGAGGAGTATCTTTGAATCAACGTCTGCTCTCCCATCTAATGGATCTTAATTGGTCTACCTTCCATTTCATCTTGGCTGTGAATGTACTGTCTGATGGTGCTTCAGACTGTCCATTCATTCACCACCCTGCTCTTCTGTCTTCACCAAGCATTTGCTGTGCCCCTACTGTGTGCCATACATTGTGCAAAGAAGTTAATAGCTGAAGAAGACTAGGTCAAATAATTCTCGGTGCTCACAGCTGACATAGCCAGTCTCATGGGGGCACCAAAGAATTCAATTCGCCGAATCCAGTATGATTGTTTTGAGATTGTTGAATTTCTCTTGGAGTCTGCTAAACTCTTTTCAGAGTGCTGAGATCTGACTCCTGGCGGCCTTCATAGAAGCTACCTTCTACCCTGCCCCAGGCAGGAGCTTTGCACAGCGTGGCTGGACACCCGGAGCCCGGGGATGGAGCAGAGGGGGCATCCTGGCACTGTGCCCTTCGCGGTGCCAATATGGCGGTCAGCACTATCCTTAAGACTTCTAACGACACAAACTGGATCTCTGGAGACTGCCCTAGGTTTCCTGCCCCTACCCCTCAGAAGTGGGAGTTTTGCCAAGTTTGTTTTAGGAGGCCCTGGATGCCAGATACCAATCGGGGCTGCTTTTGTCTCTCCACCTGCTTCCTTTGCCCTGAGAGGCACCGATGCCTTCAGGGTTTCAAGGTCTGGGACCTTGCGCACCTTCTCTCCTACTGCACCCGCCACCCTCCAAGCTGCCCCAGAGCCTCGAGGGGAGTGGTGCTGCCGCGGATGCTGCAGTGGGAGGGGAAGAGGCCTCCTGCTGACGGCATCTTCCAACTTCGCCTTTCCGCTGGGGAGCCCCTCTCCCTGGGAATCCGGGAACAAGACATAGAGCTTGTATGCAGAGCCTAGGCAGAGAAGCCTCCAAGTGAAGGCCGCTTTGGTGGTCCTCCTTGCCTCCTGAAGAATGTAGGCGCAGGGAAACCTACGTATTACGTACAAGAACCCGCTGGAGAGAGCGCCACGGTTCCCGGTGCGGGATTGCCCTGCATCCAATTAAGCCGCAGCCGCGAGTCTCTTTCTCTGTGCTGCGCTGCCTCTCAGGGGAGGGCGCGACTTCGGGCCAGCCTGCCTGGGAGCGTTCTGCGTCTTGGGGAGGCAGACCGAGGGCGTCACCAGAGTCGGTGGTCTCTTCAGCTTCTTTGGGGGAGGGGGTGTCACCTGGGGTTCCGATTGTTTCTTTGCTGGCAGTCAACCCGCCTTCTTCCCACTAGCAGGGTCCTGCCACAGAAAACGGATTTTTTTTTTTTTTGGAGGGGCTACACAGGCACCCACTGAGTTCCAGAAAACAGCACCAGCGCGGGGGTCCAGCGATTCTCTGGCTTCACCCGCACCGCAGTCCCCAGCGATGCTGCCTGGACGCGCCTTCCCAGCCCAGGGGCACGGGCAGAAGTTTTTTAGCTAGTGGTACAGAGTGAGATTTAAGCCTGGGGGTTGGGGGGCGTTCCCTCTCTTCCTCCCTACCGTCCCCACCTCCAGCCCAATCCGGGCCCCTACGGTTAGAGCTAGGGTCTCTCCGGACCCAGAAGCAAGAAGAGCAGGCAGCGCAGACTCGGAGAAACCCGCTTTCCTTTAGGAAAAAAGGAAGAGTCCGAGTTCGTGTGCGTGGAGGTGCGTGTGCCGGTGCTTAGGTTTGCTGGACAGGGTACACAAAACGTGCCTATGCCCGAAAAGCAGACACACGCGCGCTTGCAGCTCCGGGCGCACTGGTTTGGGTTGGTGCGCGTGCTCCCTTTTGAGAGCGGCTGGAGAGGTGCGCGCATCCCAGCGAGCGCCTGGGCTGCGGGAGTGTGGGTGAGCACGGGAAACGTGGAATGTGTGGTGGAGGTCCGGGCATGCGAGTGCGTGATGCGCGCACCTGGTTTTCTGTAGCTTCGAGGGGAGCGCTTGTGAAAGTCGCCGACTGCCGCCTGGGCAGCAGCACCTTCCCCCTACCTGCTTTTGGGCACTGGACCTGGCGTGCTTAGTTCTTCAGGGAAGAGGGATGGGGATGCGGGATGGGGATGCGAGCGATAAAGACCTGGGCACTGGCCCGGGCCTGACAGCTCCGCTGGACTCTGCCAGAGGCGCAGGGCAGCTGTGGAGGGTCCTAGGGTTGGGGGAGGAACCCTGAACCTGCAGCCCAGAATTTTAGAGGCAGGGGGCCAGGTGGGGAATGCTGAGCTCTTCGGGCAGGCGGTGCCGGCTTACCCCCTCCAGAGTCCTCTCTTCTCTTTGGCTCTCAGCCTAAGCTGCCAGACTGGACTAGAAGCAAAGCTACCTTCCCTGGGGTCCTGGGTGCTAAGGCGCACGCGCTCCGGGGAAGAGGGTAAGGGGGGGGCGGGGAGAGATACTCCAGGGGCCACCCAGATAGTTTAAAGACATCAATCTTAGAGGCCCCCACCCCTTCCCCACCACCAGCTACTATTTCAGCTGAGACCGCTTTAGAACCCAGGACTCCTGTTCAGTCTTGGGGATCCAGGTGGCCAGACTCAGGTGTCCCATTGGTGTGCCTGAGTTCAGGCGCCAGGGAAGTGAGACAAATTCTGGTCCCTCGCTTTAGGTAATGCCAAACTCTCCCTTGACTCGTCCACAACTTTCTGAACGGTGATGCTCTCCGCCTTCTCCCAGGCCCTCCGGCTCCCCAAGCAATGACCTCAAAGCAAATGACGGTGGCAGTCCACAGCGCCCTCGGCAGTGAACCCGGCGGGTAGCGCCGGCTATGACGCAATCGGAGCTCGGTCGGGCCTCTGATTGGCTGATCCAGGCCACTTTGGATTGGCCGCGTCTGCTGGTGGGGTGCCCCCGCCTCCCGAGGTCACTAGAATAAGAGCTTGGGGCTCCGCTGGGAAGGCCCCTACTGCAGGCGTCGTGTTCTTTCCGGGTGGACCTGTCGCTTGCTCTGCCTCTCATCGCCAGGTGAGAAAGTTCCCTATTACTCTAATAACCTGCCTGTCTCCTTAGCTCATCCACTTTGCTCGTACGCTTTTCGGATCTCTGGGCCTGCCTACCCCCTCCTGGTCCTGGCTCGAGGTAGGTGTACGCTTAGGGCTCTCCACGCACCTATGAGAGCCGAACCCAGAAGCAACCCTGGGGCTCTGTGTGGGCCCTGGAAGCTCGGCGATCCCAGGTAGGCGGGTCTGTGCCCTTGCGGGATCGTATTCGAGTTTAGTGTGGAAGTGCAGCCTTAGGGATTACGCTCGGTTCCCTGGACGGCGGAGTCCTGAGCTTTCCTCTGAGGCGCCCTAGTCCGCAGGCATTCCTGCGACATCTGTCGGATGCGGGGCAGGGTTGTCAGCCGACCGCAAGAGTGGACAGATCCCCGCGGGCGGGCGCCCGCCACCTGCTGCTAAACTGCGCTCCCGCAGGGCGCTGGCGATCCGGGCAGTCCCGAGACACCTGTAACTGGCACGTTACAAATCTCTCCAAATCGAAATCTGCGGGCTGCGAGGTTTGCTCACTTTCTGATCCACCCCTCCCATCCTGCACTCGCACGGGTTGGCTTCAGGTCCCGCAGAGAAGGTGGCCCCCAAATGGTCGAGGCTATGGATGAGACAGGCTCAAGTCCACAAGAGGGTGGGTCCGCGCTTGGCTTCCGCATAGACCTGGATGAAAGGTGTGGGTTTGTGCGCCTCTCCAAAAGCCACACCCCCACATCTCTGCCAGGACACCAGTGTCTGCTCCACCAAGCCTCTCACAGTATTGCATCTTAGGATACTCACCACAGCTTTTCTGCCAAGAACTGAACAGAGGCGCGGGCCGTGGATGGCCGGTCCGGGGTCATGTGGCAGTTGTGGAACCTAGTAGAACCTGGGTCAGTGGTCTTGGCGCAGTGGTAATGCCATTCTCCCTTTACAGAAAGGCGTCATGGGCTTCCGGAAATTCTCCCCCTTCCTGGCTCTAGGCATCTTGGTCCTGTGCCAGGCAGGCAGCCTCCAGGCGGCGCCCTTCAGGTGAGCCAGCCCAAAGCGGCCGCGCACTCCTCTCCCTCTGACCCTGGGATCAGACTGTTCCGTGCCTCTGAAGTCACGCGTGGCTCCTGGTGAATCAGCGCCCTTAGGTGGAAACTGGCCTCATGCCTTGTCCACTGGGTGGGGGGAGGCGGAGAGCAGAGCGCCCACATCCTCAGGGGAAGAAGCAGGCATCTGGAAGCCTCGCTGCTTATCCTGGGGGCTGGGGTCTGCAGAGGCTCAGAACCTGCGCTGGGTTTGCTTGCCCTACACAGATCCGCCTTGGAGAGCAGCCCAGACCTGGCCACATTTAATGAAGAGGAAGCGCGCCTCCTGCTGGCTGCACTGGTGCAGGACTATGTGCAGATGAAGGCCAGCGAGCTGGAGCTGGAGCGGGAAGAGCAGGAGCAGGAGCTAGAGACTGAGGGCTCCAGGTAAGACTCCCCACCAGCCTCTGACATAGTCAGGGGGACATATCCCAGAGAGGGAGGAGAGAACGCACCTGCCCCGTCTGTTGTTATTCATCAGGACCTGTGTCCCAGTGATTGTCAGTTTCTGTGTTGCAGCTGAAGGGACTGTGGTCAGACCCAGTGATAAGATCCATTTCTGAAAGGCATTAGGAAATAAAATGGGGTTTGAGTAACTGCTTAGTCTGGAAATTGGTCTTGCAGTGCTGGGGAGACCTTGTGAGTTAGAACTTGTGATAAGAGTGTGCTCACTTTAGTTGAGCAGCTATAGAGATGTGCAAGGGGCCACAGGGCCAGGAGGAGCACCCCGTCCCACAGTCCCACTCCTCTGTGTACCCTGACCCAGAGCACAGAGGAGTCCCTGGCTTGGCCCCAGCCCTGCCTGTGCAGAGATAGGCGTTGCCCATGTATCTGCCATGGGAACCCCTCTGCCAAGTGTGAGGAACTGAGCAGTGTGTGGAATGCAGGTCAAGTTCACCCTTTACTCCACCCTGGTCTGCAGCACCTTGGAGCTCTCTTGCTGGAGGGCTGTGCCCCCACTTGCAGTGCCCCTGCCTGGCCTGACCTTCTGTTGATGGCCCATGGGGTACATAGTATATTTTTTCCTGGCTTGTCTTTTCCCTGAAACCTAGACCTCCGCAAATCTAAGTGGTGTAGTAATCTGAGTGCTTATGTGCTGGGCACATACTTACAGAACCCAGACAACTTTTGTACATTTTCTGGCATTGATTTCAGAACTGAAATGCAAAGCCAGTAAAGCAACATAGCCAAAGGCTTGCAGCAAGACAACTGCCTCCACTTTGCGGTGTCTCAGGATGCCATCTGAACCTGTCCCACTCCTTCCTGATTTTCTTTCATGCTCCCGTTTATAAACACGATTGCCTGTGGATTCCATTCTGATTGCTTTTCAGGCTAGTGTATGTTGCTTTGCATTTGACCAAGAATACTGGGGACCTTAGGATGGAAGGGGAGAGAGCAGAACTCACAGATCGGGATAGAGATGAGAGTGAAGGGAGCTTATTGACACTCCAGAGGATTTCACAGCAGGCCCATCTGTTTCCTGCTTCTGAATATGCTAAAATCAGCACATGCCTCATGCTTCACCACTTGATGAATTAAAGCACCTGACCTGCTCTGGTCCACATCCAAGGCTTGAGGGTGTCCGTGCCCATGCTTAGAAGTAGCCTTAGTTCGAGGTAGCTGCATCTATGCAGTGGTGCGTGATTTCTGTGACTCCATGCAAGTAGCAGGACCCATGTACTTAGAAGCGCGTAACCACTTCTGAGAGAAGATGCTGCCAACCCTGATCTCTCAGTGCCTTCCAGGAAAGGCTTTAGGGGAATTTCATCTGCCCATGGAGATGGTTTTGTGGGTGCTAGTGGCTGTGAGATAATCTCTATATACTCCTTGTGTGTCATTAAGTGGACTGGGCCTTGCTGCTCGCTCTTTCTCTGGAGTTTCAGCATAGCATCCTGGTTTGGAACTGCCCTCTGTGTGTGTGCACGTGTGTGATGATTTTTGAGTTTAGCTCCTTGCCAAGGCTGCCAGCCATTTCCCTTAACAGCTTAACTGCATAATTGCATTTAGGAGAAACACTTACTGTTAAGTAGTATGTTGCAGAGCTGCAATTCTCTTTATGAGGATCCCACGGGGAAGACACCTCTCCTAGCCATCCATTGACGGGTCTCCTCTTCTTTCCCCATCCTGCAAATCAGCATCACTGCCCAGAAGAGAAGCTGCAACACTGCCACCTGTGTGACCCATCGGCTGGCAGGCTTGCTGAGCAGGTCAGGCGGAATGGTGAAGAGCAACTTCGTGCCCACCAATGTGGGCTCTGAAGCCTTTGGCCGGCGTCGCAGGGACCTTCAGGCCTGAGCAGCCGAATGACTCCAGGAAGAAGGTGAGACCACCCTTGTGCTAAGGGATTGGGGACGGAAGGGATTTGGAGATTAAGGTTCACGTTTGAAACCCGGTGACTCTGTTGGGTTCTTCAAGTCGCTTGTTTCCAGTGACAATCTTCCTGCTGAGGTAGTGAGTTCCTGCAAGAACTGAGTTTGAAATTAGAGCGTCAGGACCAGTTTAAAGGAGGAGAGCACACACTTCAGTCAGCATCACCCGTCATTACTGAGCCAAAGTTCAGAAAGGGCTCAACCCTTGAACAGTGTTCACAGGTTCAGACTGGAAAGCTGTCATCATACGAACACTGACTTGAAGGCTCAGAGTTTGGAGTATTTCTAATCTTCATTTGCTTTATAAACCTGCTCATATCTCATATCCATAATGCATTAGTGCTATAAAGAAGCGCCTCTGTAAGCTGGGATTTGTTTCAGTGACAATTGTGGTTATTCACTCTTGTTCTTCTCCTGCTTCTTTCCCTTTCCCCTCCTCTTTTGCTCCTTCTTTTTCCTCTTTTTTTTCTCATCACAGGTCACCATGATGCTGAACTCACCACTTCTATTGATTTCTTTTGACCACAACCTGGTGAGAATGCCCCATGGAAGACACACATGTTTGCATCTTAACAAATATTGAAAAAAAAAGCACCTTTGTCACTGGAAAGGAATGAAACTGAATGCAAAATAAGCTAATTCCATATTTGTTGTGCATCATTTTTGTATTTGATTCTATGTCCAGTAAATCTGATGGCATCTCTCACTGGCTTATCTGGTAGCAAACTGGTTCTTTGAGAGCCATCCTGCTGATCTTGGCAGCTCTGCCAATCGTTGGGGGAACATGAAATCACTGCCTCTGTGGCCTCTGGGAACACACGGTAATGGTGATGCTGTGCCTTGTTGTCTAAGAACATGACTATATAACTTATTTAAGGAAATGTCAATATTGTGCCATTTGTGAACTTCATCAAGATTAAAAACATATTTTGGATACATCTGTTTCAAGACCCTTGTGATTCGTTTCATTTTCTGTGTAATAATACTGAGAATTATAATTAACATCTTTTGAGTACTTGCCATGAGCCAGATGATGTCCTAAGACAGTGTTTCAAACCTGTGAATTCATCTCATCTGCATGACAAAACCATGGGATAGATTTTACTCTTCCACCTCACCTCTGAGGAAATGGAGGCATGTAGAACCGAAGTCCAAGGTCACCCAGGTAGTCAAGGGCAGATCAAGGTCTTGGTTTCTGGGTCTTATGGTAGAAATCACTGCATTGTGGAGTTTTCAACAGTGTCTCATGATGTTTTCCAGAGACCTATGGGCCATTATTTGGTCTTGCTGCCTGACGTGGTAGACCCTTCGATATTGAAAATACATAGAAAATTTTACAACCTTTTATATAATACAATGAATTCTTTGTACCCATTACTTGGTTTCAAAAATGACCAGTGATCAATGTTGTTATATCCATATATCATGTACTTCCCTATCCCAGTATATTATTATTGAGCAATCCGTAAACATTCACCAAGTATTTGTAAATTAGGGTTCTTTAAGCAAAACAATAACCCATTTTAATAGCTAAAATAAATTAACAATAATTTCTTAATTCTTTACTATCACATATATATTTTATATATAGTCTTTACATTGTTGCTAGTTGATATTTTAGGACTTTTCTATTTTAGAGGTTCCCTCTCTTTTTTCCCTCTTGCAACTTATTTGCTGCAGAGACTAGGTTATTTGTCCAATAAGGTTTCACACACTTCTGATGACTGCATCCTTGTGGTGAGATTTAATGTGCATTTCCTATCATACAATCAGACCTAGAGTGAATGATGGGGAATAGAAATTGGACACAAGTTCAGAGAGGAAATGGGAAGGACAGATTATGTCGGACTTTGTGGGACTTTGGGCTTCCTATAAGTCAAGTTCTAGTAGGGAAGACAGAAACTGCATCAGTAATTTTAGCAGAAAGAATTTGATGTAAAACATTGACTAAGTAGTTGTTTGCCTTTTTTGAAAAAGGCAAAAGAGGTCAAAGACAGTGCAGGGAGAGAAACTGTAGGAAGCAGCTACTTTCCACAGGGCTAGGAGAACAAGAGAGGTGGAGCAATTCCCAGACCAGTGAGACGGGAAGTCAGCTGAGCTGGCACCCTGGAGGGAGTGCAACAAAGCTGCTCAGGGAGTGGGGAAAAACTCCACTGCCAGAGTAAACAACTCTGGGTGATGCAGACAGACTCAGGAACCAAAACTAGAAGACAATTCCTTCCCCGTTCCTTCTTGTCTCTGGAGCCCCCAACTGGCAGAGCCTAAAGGGGATCCCCTGATGAAGGAAAATGTGGTGTGCAGAGTCCTGGACCCAGTGTCTTATTTTAAACATGGTGGTTTTAAATTTATATATGGAAGAGTTTCATTCTTGCTGGTGTATAGTTCTATAGGTTTGACAAATACGTTGAGCCCTGTAATTGCCATCAAAATAAAGGTGGGAAACAGCTTCATGACTCCCCAAAGTGCCCCTCCCCCCTCCCCCTGGCAGTCAATTGCTTCCTCTCTTCTCCACCTGTGGTAACCACTGTTCTCTTCTCTGTCCAATAGCTTTGCCTTCTCCAAAATGTTATATAAATGGAATCAGAATGGAGTCTTGGTCTCTTTTACTCAGCACAGCACATCTAGGATTTATCCATATTGTTGCATGTGTGAAGAGTTTGCCCCTTTTTCCTTCTGAGCAGTATTACATTGTAGGGATGTATCACAGGTGGTTTATCCATTGAAGGACCTTTGTCTGTAGTTTTTGTTATGTGTGACTGGAAGTGCAATAAAAATTAATGGGTAGACTTCTGTGTGAAGATACGTGCAGTGGGTTGAATGGGGATCCCCCAAAAGACATGTCCATGTCCTAATCACTGGAACCTATTTGGAAAAAGGATCTTAAAATGAGGTCATCCTGGATTATCCAGGTGGGTCCAACGATGGATTCATAGAAGATACATGGAGAAGGAGTCACAGAGGAGAAGCTGGCAAGAAGACAGAGGCAGAGGGGGACAAGCCAAGATAGCCACAGAGGCCAGCAACTGCCAACAGCAAGAAGAAGCAAGCAGGACATGGATTCTCTCTGAAGAGTTTGTGGAAGGAGTGCAGCCCTGCTGACACTGAAATTGTGGACTTTTGGCCTCCAGAAATTTGAGAGAACAAATCTATATTTAAGCTACCACATTTCTGATAATTTGTTATACCAGCCCTAGGAAATTTATCCAATACATCTTCATTTCTCTTGGGAAAATACCTAGAGCAGGATTGCTGAGTTATTTGGCAAGGATATGTTTAACTTGATCAGAAAATGCCAAATTGTTTTCCAAAGTGCCTGTACCCTTTTGTGTTCCAATCAGCCATGTATGAGAGTTTTAATACTTCAACAAGTAGGTATATAGTTGCCTCTCACGTGGTTTTAATCTGAATTTCTTAATGACTAATGGAGCTGAGAATCTTTTCCTGTGCTTGTTTGCTATCTATTACTTTGTCAAAGTGTCCAAATAGTTTTCTAAATTTTTAGTGTGTTACTTGCTTTATTATTGTTGCATTCTGAGAGTTCTTTATATGTTGTGGATGCAAAATTATTATGAGGTAAGTAATTTGTCAATATTTTCCTCCAATCTGTGGATTACTTTTTTCATTTTCTTGATATCTCTCTTAGAGGAAATATTTTTTAACTTTTATGGAGTCAGTTTATCAATTTTTGTTTTATGAATTGAGTTTTGGTTCACATATAAGAACTCTCTGCCTAACAAGGTCCCAAGGTCAGAATAATTTTATTCTATACTTTATCATAAAAATTTTATAGTTTTATGTTTTATTTTTACATTTAATTACTTCTATGATCCATTTTGAGTTATTTTTTTGAATTAAGTAAGAGGTAAAGGTCAAGATTAATTTCTTTGCATATGCCCAGTTGTTCCAGTACCACTGTGGAAAGAATATTATTCCCTTATTTAATTGACCTTACATTTTGTCAGAAATGAACTAATTATAGTTGAGTGAATTATTTCTGGACTCTCATTTCTTTGTCACCGGTCGATTTGAGCAATGCCTTACATTTTGCCGAAGCCACACTGTCTTTATCACTGTAGTGTTAAAGAAAGCCTGGAGATCAGGTCCTCCTAATATAGTTGATTCTTTTTCAAAATGATTTTGGTGATTTTATCTTAAAATTAAGTGTGGAGCCAGGAACTCAATCTGAGTCTGCCACATGGGTGGCAGCGACCCAGGTACTTGAACCGTCCCTTGCTGCTTGCCAAGGTGCACATTAGCAGGGAGCTGGAACCAGGAGCAGAGAGCAGAGTCAGTCCTCACACTGTACTCCTGGATGGGAAGCAGGCACCCCAAGTAGTATCTTAACCTCTGTGCCAAATGCCTGCCCCTGTTTTGGCTATGTTGCATTTTCAACTTTCTTTTCTTTTTTCTTTTTCTTTCTTTTTCTTTCTTTTTTTTTTTTTTTGACAGGCAGAGTTAGTGAGAGAGAGAGACAGAGAGAAAGGTCTTCCTTCCGTTGGTTCACCCCCCAAATGGCCGCTACAACCGGCATGCTGTGCCAATCTGAAGCCAGGAGCCAGGTGCTTCCTCCTGGTCTCCCATGCGGGCGCAGGGCCCAAGCACTTGGGCCATCCTCCACTGCCTTCCCGGGCCACAGCAGAGAGCTGGACAGGAAGAGGAGCAACTGGGACAGAGTCCGGTACCCCAACTGGGACTAGAACCGGGGTGCTGGCGCTGCAGGCGGAGGATTAGCCTATGAGCCACGGTGCTGGCTGCATTTTCAGCTTTCTTTATACATTTTAGAACCAACTTGTCAATAACTAGAAAACTTCTGGTAAGCTGTCTAGTCTATCAGTTACTGAGACACGACTGCTGTCATTTCCAACGTTGATTGCAAATTTGTCCATTTCTATTTCTAGTTTTAGTTTTTTGCTTTCTGCATTTTGGGCTTTTGTTGTTATGTGCATTTACATTTAGGGCTGTTAGTTCTTCTCAGTGAATTGACTCTATTACTTCTAAAAGATTGATTTTTTTTTTATTTAAAAGGGAGGGAGGTAAGGAGAGGAAGAGGGAGAGAGTTCCCATCTGCTGCTTCACTCCAGCACCCTTCAGCTGGTTCTTTCCCCCAAATGTCTGCAACAAACCAGGAGCCAGAAACTGAATTCAGGTCTTCCATGTGGGTGGCGTGGACCCAAGTACTTCAGACATCACTGCTATTTCCCATCTGTGCATTAGCAGGAGGCTCGAATTGAGAGTAGAGCTGCAACTTGAACTCAGGAACTCTGATACAGTATGTGGGCATCCCAAGTGGCATCCTAACTGCTAGGCCCTCACTTGCCCTAAATCCACTCTTAAAGTATACAAGGAATAAATTTTTAGCATGTTTTCATGGTTGTGCAACTGTCAGAGGTATCTGACCTCCCAAAGACACTTCATACTCATTAGCTTTCATTCCCCACTCCTGCCTCCTATACCTGCTGGTAGCTCTAATCTCCTTTCTGTTTGAATTTGCCTATTCTGGGCACTTCATACAAATGGAGTCATGAGGCCTCTTGCATCTGGCTTCTTTCATTTAGCATAACACTTCTGAAGCTCATTCATGCACTATATTAACACTCTTTTTTTTGGATTCTTTTGGATATTTATAGATATATCACATTTTTGCTTATTCATTCATTTGCTTATTCATCCATTAAGTGAAAGAGAAATTTTCCTTTTTTTTTGCTTTTGTCAACTGCACTTTTATGAATATTCTTCTGCAAGTTTTTGTGTGGACATGCATCTTCAGTGCTATTGGGTATGTATCCAGGAGTGCAATTGCAGAGTAATATGATAATTCTTTGTTAAATATTCTCAGGAACTCCCAGACCATGTTTCAAAGTGTACCATTTTATCTTCCTGCCAGACTGTGTGAGTGTTCCAGTTTTCTCTACAATCACTAGCACATGCTATCATCTCTCTTTGATTTCAACTATCCTTGGAGGAGTGGGTGTTAAACGATAACTTTTTGAGCTTTTAATTTACACTTCCTTAATGTCAAATGATGCTGGCCATTAATTTTATGTGCTTACTGCGCATTTGTAAGTTTAAAAACAAATATTTATTCAAATTCTTGTTATTTATTTATCCATTCATTTACTATAAGTTGTTTATTGTAGACCAAAATTCTGTTTGTAATTTGTTTTGAGCGGGGAAAGTCCTGGTACTTTAGATGCCACACATATGAATCCAGTGGCTCATCCAAAGTCATGAAATTTCAGAGCTTTATAGCTTTAATTCTTATATTTAGGTGTCTGATCAATTTTTAGTTGATTTCTTTCTATGGTATGAGTTAGGAGGGTGCAGGTGCAGGTAGTTTTTTGTATGTGGCTACCCATTGCTCCCAGTGTAATTTATTAAAAAGTTGCTTATTTTCTGTACTGAATTGTCATGCAAACTTTTTGAAAATCAATAGAGCATAAATATTTAAATTTATTTCTACACTCTCAATTTTATTATTCCTTACCAGCAATACACATTTAAAATGTTACTGCTGTGGCCCGGGAAGGCAGTGGAGGATGGCCCAAGTGCTTGGGCCCCTGCAGCTGCACGGGAGACCAGGAGGAAGTACCTGGCTCCTGGCTTTGGATGGGTGCAGCGTGCGGGCCTTAGCAGCCATTTGGGGGGTGAACCAACAGAAGGAAGACCTTTCTCTCTGTCTCTCTCTCTCACTGTCTAACTTTGCCTGTCAAAAAAAAAATGTTACTGTAACAATGTAGGAAGTTTTGAAATTGGGAAGTGTGAGTCCTCCAATTGTATCTTTTATCATTTTTTAAAACTGTTCTGGGTCCCTTGATTTTCTATGTTAATTTTTAGAATCTGCATGTCTAGTTCCAAAAAAGAGGCAGCTAGAACTTTGATAGGTATTGGGTAAATCTGTAGATTTAGGAGAACTGCCTCCCAACAGTACTACACCTTCCAATTCATGAATACAGATGTCTTTTAGTTAGTTAGGTTTTCTGCAATTTCTTTCAATGATGTTTGTATTTTTCAGTGTAGAAATTTTTCTCTAACTTTGTTAAATTTATTCCTAGATATTTTATTAGTTTATAGTATTATAAATGGAATTATTTTTCTTAATTTAGTTCTCTGTTCATTGTTAGTGTCTAAAAATATAACTGATTTTTTATATTCAGCTTGTTTTTGGCAACCTTGTTGAACTTGTTCATTTTATCTAAGAGGTTTGTCTGAGGGCATGGGCATTGTGGGGCAGTAAGGTAAACCACGACTTGGGATGGCTGCATATCATATTGCACTTCCTCAGATCCAGTCCTGCCTCTGCTTTCTTTATTTCTTTATTTACTTGTTTAAAGTTTTATTTATTGATTTGAAAGGCAGAGTTACAGAGAGGCAAAGGCAGAGAGAGAGAGGTCTTCCATCTGCTGGGTCACTCCCTGTTTGGCCACAGCAGCCAGAGCTGCACCGGTCCAAAGCCAGGAGCCAGGAGCTTCTTAGGGTCTCCCACGCTAGATTATTATGATGTTAGGCTGATTTTCTTATGTTAAAACAGTCTTACAATCTTGTGATGAATCCCACTTGGTCATAATGCATAATCTTGTCTATATATTGTCATTTTCAGCTTATCTGTATTTTGTTCAAGATTTTATGTTCATATTTATAAGGGATGTCTGTGATTATTTTTGTTTTGTTTTGTGTGTGATACCTTTGGTTTGTACCTGGGCATGCTATGACATGAATGCTTGCATGTCCCCCAGTTCATATGCTGAAGCCCTAGCTCCTAAGGTGACTGTGTGAGGAAATGGGGCCTATGCCAGGTGAGTAGGTCATGGGGTGGAGTTCCTCATTAAGGACATTTGTGCTTTCAGAACAGAGGCCCATGACAGACGCCCCTGACCCGCATCTGGTCTGCGATGCAAGGACACGCGGGAAGCCTGCCCTCCCTGGAAACTGGACCAGCTGATGCCTGCTGCTTGGATCCAACCTCACACCTGTAAGACATGAGTTACTATTGTCATACACAGCCAGGTTAATGTGTTTCTGTTATAGTAGCCCAAGCAGAGTAAGACAGGGTAATGTTTGTCTATAGGATGAGGTGGGAAGGGAGTCTTCTCCCTTGATTCTTTTGGGGGTGTGGTAGACTTTGTGAAGAACTGGTGTTAATTCTTCTTTAAACATTTGGTACAATTCACCAGTGGTGTCACCTTGACCTGGGCTAATCTCTGTGGGATATGTTTTGATTGCTAAATCAGTGTCCTTACTTGTTACAGGTCTGTGAAATTTTCATATTTTTACTCTGGACTTTTTATTTCTTCTTGAGTCAGTTTAAGCAGTTTGCATTTTTCTAGAAATGTGTCTGTATCATCTAATTTTTTTGACATAGAATTGTTCATAGTAGTCCCATATGCCACTTACTAAATTTCTGTAATGTCTCCTGCATAATTGCTGATTTTAGAAATATTGAGCCTTGCTCTCTCTCCTTCCCTCTCTCTCTGTTATCAGTTTAGCTAAGTCTGTCAATTTTGTTGTTCTTTTCAAAGAACTAAAATTTGGCTTTATTGATTTGTCTTTTTTCCTAGTCTCTATTTATTTTCATCAAATGCTCATTAGTCCTTTCATTTTGACTTTTTTTCGGGGTGGGGGCTCATCTCTTCTTTTCCTAGTTTCTTAATGGAACATTTGGTTTTTTATTTTTTTTGAAGGTAAATGTTTTTCATCTACAAATTTCCTTCTAATCACAGCAATCACATTATGTGTTTCGGTATAGTTTATTTGCTTGTTACACATTTATTTTAATTGATCTAAAAGTGTTTTTGTAATATCCCTGGGGATTTCATCTTTGACCCATTGTTATGTAAGAATGTATTATTTAATCTCCACATATTTGTCAATTTCCAAAATTTCCTTCTGCTGTTGATTTCCAACTTCATTCCATGTGATCAGAAAACATATTTTATATTATTTTAGTCCTCCTAAGTTTATTTACACTAACTTTTCATCTAATCAGTGGTCTATTCTAGAGAATATACAATTTTCCCTTGAGAAGAGTATAATAAACTCATTCTGCTTTGCTATGTAGAATGTTCTATAGATATTTGTTCTATCTGACTTATTGTTCAAGCCTTCTATTTTCTTGTCCATATTTTTTTTTTTTTTTTTTTGACAGGCAGAGTGGACAGTGAGAGAGAGAGACAGAGAGAGAAAGGTCTTCCTTTGCCGTTGGTTCACCCTCCAATGGCCGCCGCTGCAGCCGGCGCACCGCGCTGATCCTGGCAGGAGCCAGGAGCCAGGTGCTTTTCCTGGTCTCCCATGGGGTGCAGGGCCCAAGCACCTGGGCCATCCTCCACTGCACTCCCTGGCCATAGCAGAGAGCTGGCCTGGAAGAGGGGCAACCGGGACAGAATCCGGCGCCCCAACCGGGACTAGAACCCGGTGTGCCGGCGCCGCAAGGTGGAGGATTAGCCTATTGAGCCACGGCGCCGGCTTTCTTGTCCATATTTCATCTAATTTTTTATCTATTCTTGAGAATTGGGTATTGACACCTCCAACTATTGTTGAGTTGTCTACATTTTACTCAAAATTTGTCAGTTTTTTTCCTTCATGTATTTGGGACCCTGTTGCTTAGGTGAACATGTTTATGATTGTTTTATATGTATTATATACATGTAATTGATATATTTCTGATATATAATACCTATATTATTTTGAGTTCAGCATCTATTAATTGTCTTTTTTCTTGAGATTTGGTTCAGATTATTAGGTTTGGGCACGAAATTACTTTGGGATTGTGTGCTGGAAAGTTTGAGTATTATATTGTACAATTATTTTTTACTTTGTTAGACTTCTACAGAGGATGCTGATCTTTTGGGCAGAACAAAATTTGATCACACTTAGACACTGGTGTTATTCAGCAGTGTTATTTGGTAGTGGTTCCAGTATCTGTTCATGTTTCAAAGCCTTTGCTGTGTCATTGGGTCCATCTGCATATAACCAGCTTGTGGTGAGCACTGAACCTGGGTTGGTTCATGTACAGATTTATGGGATCCGCTTTCCCGGTTTTTCTGTCTTAGACCGTCCCTGTGTCTCTGGATCCTAGAGGCCTTCTTTTCTGTTTCCACTGGCTATAGAAACAGGTTTCTCTTGGAATTTTAGTTATGTCTCCACTACTGCGATAGTGCATGGTCTTGTGCAACTTAAGTATTTTGAGCTAAAAAAGAGAGTGAGAGAGAGAAAGACACTAAAATTGATCTGAGATTGCTCACCTGTTTTTTGGCACAGAGATCACTTTCAAAATAGCTTTTATCAGGTTTACAGTTCTTCAGCTCACGTGCTGCTCTTGTTACTGTGTCTGGACAGCTCCAACATGGGGTGGGCTCGAAACAGGACCAAGAAGAAAAAGAGAGAAGAAACAACAAAGCAGATTTCAGTTTGAGGTGGATTCTGTTGTTCCTCTGGCCAGAGTCGGGGGATTCTCACAAGGTTTTTGTTGCCTGTGCCCTCTGCACAATTCAGTGACTCAGACCAACTTTGGATTAAGTTTAGAAGATAAAAGAGAAAAAAAAAATCAGGAAACTTACTGACATCACTGTAATTCTTTTTCCTTTCTGAATTCACCTGCTATTATTTGCCTTTCAAGTAGATCCTTGTTGTAGTCTGTCTGCAGGTTTTATAATTAGTGTGGGAGTCACGTTGTAGTGCACTTAACATCGGCCAGCACAGTTACTGGCCACAATACCAATGAGATGGTAATAGCTAAGTTGTTTAGGTACTTGGAAATTATATCAGACATGTCTGAACAAGTCAAAATTAAAAGAAGGGATCATAATGGAAGATTTAAATGATCTAGAATTGAATGATAATGTAAACATCTCACGGCATGATTTGGGAATGAGTGAAGCTGGTAACTTGAGACAGTTTATAGCTGTATGTCATTAAATTAGAAAAAGAAAAATGGCTAAGGGTGAATTAACTAGGTGTTTAAGAAATTGGAAAAACTGAAAAACTCAAAGTATGTAAGGGAGATAATAAAGAGAAGAACAAAAATGTATGAAATAGCTGATGAGGAAATGATGGCCGGCATCAACAAAGCCAAAGGTTGCTTCTTGAAGTCTGATGAAACTGATAAACCTCCACTGACACTGAGCAACAAAAATATAGAGAAGACACAAATAAAACCAAGATAAAAACTAAAGCATACCTGCAATTACAGGAGATTAAATGATAGTAAAAAAAAATACTGTGACTCTATGCCAACAATGTTCACAATTTAGATGAAATGGAAAAATCCCTAGAAAACATTAAACCTATTAAAGTGTACTCAAGAAGCAATGGAAACCCGAGTAATTATTTAAGCATAATACATTGAATTGTTTTAAAAAAAAAATCTCTTCACAATGATAGGATCAGGCCTACTGGATTCACAGATTAATTGTAGCAAATGTTCAAGAAACAAATTCTACTCCCATACAAAATTTTTCCAAAAACAGAAAAAGAAGAAATTCTGTACAAACTCATTCTAGGCCAGCACAATATCAATAACAAGACCAGACAATTAGTTTATCAGAAAGAAAAATTATAACTCGGTCTCACCCATGAACAGTGCAAATATCCTACACAAAACAATAACAAAATATACTAGTGCACATAAAACAATGCATCATAACTACAGTTTTCTTACTCCCAAAACATAGAAATGATTTGACATTGAAAACCCACAAATGTAGCAATATTAGCAAACTAAAGAAAACAATATGATTATTTTGGTAGCTGAGATGGCCTGAGAAAACCTCAGTGAAATCAGAGAATAGAAAGAAACATTCTTAAACTGGTTATTGGTACCTTCCAAAGACCTGCGACAAATATCACTCTTAGTGAAGAAGCGCTAGCAATAGTCCTTTAGAATCAAGAACAGGCTAAAGGAGCTCAGTATTGCCGATTCTATTCCGCAATTTACAAGCGGCCCTAGATAATCCACTAAAACAAGCAAAATGAAGGCTTAAAATGAGGCAAAGCATTTTTATAATTATATACATAGCATCTCCAAAAATACACAAATAAAGTATGAGAATTAATCAGCATATTTGGAAAAATTTCTGCAATAAGCCTGTCTCTAAGATCAGCAACTAGAACTTACAAGAAGAGCTCCTGGTCACCAAGAGGGACTATGAACTGGTCTCTCTCTCCTCTCTTGTTTCATCCCTGGCTTGGGGAGAAGGTTGGAGAACTGTCCAGGAGGGAGCGCAGTGGGGATGGGTGTATGGAGGCAGACTTGGAGCTGAAGGTGTGGGGACCCAGGACGGGGGTTCTCCTGAAGCTGGCCCATGGCAATCGTTCTGGGCTGGAAGAGCAGTGTTGTAGGCCTTTGAGCCCTGAGAATGAGCTCCTGGCAGCCAAACACCAGCCTGGGACCCTGAAGTCTGATTTCCTGTGCCTTTGGCATTCACTTACCTGTTGTTCCCCATCGGGCTGAACGTTATCTGAGGGTTCTCAGGGCAGAGGCCCCTGTTCTGTATGAGCTGGAGGTATAAGGGAGAGGCCGCTGTCCAGGCGCTCTTGGCCAGAAGGTTATTTGCACTATGGATGGAGAAGGAAGCATGGGCATGTTCCATGCTTTTCCATGTCCTACTGAGGCTGTGCCTGGGGCACTGTCCCGTCTGTGCGGGCCTCCCCAGGCCAGGCTGTGGTCACGCTGCTGAACCCCACCTTTCCTGCCTCCTTACCACCCCGAACTTGAGTGGTATCCCTTAGGAAGGATGCCAACCTCAGTTCAAGACAAGGTTGGACTTCTTATCACTCAGCTCCGAGAACTACGTGATGAGGGCTTGAATATTTTCAAGGACCTATGAACGTTTGTTATTGGGAAAACAGATAAATGTTTATTTATGTTTAATCTAAGCCAGTTATTATGTAGTTGTGTGGAATTATATTTAATGTGAGATATAGATTATTTTAATATGATGTGGGGATGATTTCAAAATGAAAGTGTAGGAGTCTTGGCAGCATCTTAAATACTTCCATGGTCCTCTTTCCAAGCCCTCCCCTGGGTGCGAAACAGCTTTTTCTCCACCAGAGGGCGCACAAAGCAGCGCTTCAGGGGCTTTGCTCGCATCTCCTCCCCGTCTGAATTCTTCCTTCCCTGTGAGCCTTAGTTTTCTGGGCCCCTTCACAAGCGTGAGGCAAATTCCTCCAAGTCTCTTAGGATTCTGGAGGTAGAGGATAACCCTTAGGAAGGAGGGAGATGTAAAGCTGCTTGTCCGAGATCGAGAGAGGGGCAGCCACCGTGAGACCCGCTGCGTTGTGCTCTCGATCGCCCTCCGAGGACAGGTGCTGGGGCTGCCGCTGGGGGCACCCGGGGCAAGAAGAGGGAGCCCTGCGTTTTGACACAGGATTGCTCTTCTCTCCATGCCTGTCTTAGGAATCACTAAGATTTATTATTTCAAAACGTTGTCTGAGCTCGGAGGAGGCTTAGAGAGGCCTGGCTGGCTTTGAAGGTTGGGTGAAGGAAGTTTTAGGCAGGAGTTAGGCTTCAGCGGGTTGTTGAAGTGCTGGGAGGGTTTGCTTTTTGATGAAAAAAATTAAATTACTTTTTTTTTCCTAGTTATACTACACAATCAATATAGAAAATAAAGGAAAGTGAAAAAAAAAAGACACATGTGTTTCCTGGTTATCTCTCAATCCAGGAAAACTCACCGTTACCAGTATTCATAAAAATGTGTCACATCAAACTTTTTTGAAATCTGCATCTTTCATTTTAGATCTTTCCATGCCACCTGGTGTTCTACGGCAGTATTTTTCATGTCTTTTTCACATTCCGTTGAATAAGTGTGCCAGAATTTATTTAATCAATCCCTTGTACACATGGAAATTATTTCCAAATATTTACTTTTTTTTTTTTTTTTTGACAGGCAGAGTTAGACAGAGAGAGAGAGAGAGAGAGAGAAAGGTCTTCCTTCCATTGGTTCACCCCCCCAAATGGCCGTTACGGCTGGCCGGCTCACTGCGCCGATCCGAAGCTAGGAGCCAGGTGCTTCCTCCTGGTCTCCCATGTGGGTGCAGGGCCCAAGGACTTGGGCCATCCTCCACTGCACTCCCTGGGCCATAGCAGAGAGCTGGCCTGGAAGAGGGGCAACCGGGACAGAATCTGGTGCCCTAACCGGGACTAGAACCCAGGGTGCTGGAGTCACAGGTGGAGGATTAGCCTAGTGAGCCATGGCGCTGGCCTCAGATATTTACTATCATAAAAATTCTATGATAATAATCTTTGTAGTTATCTGTAAAATTTTTTTTAAAAAAAATTGTTTTCATTTTATCTGAGAGGCAAAGTGATTTGAGAGACAGAGAGATAGATTGAGAAAGATCTTCCATCCACTGGTTCATTCTCCAAAAGCTTGCAAAAACCTCGGTGGGTTAGGCCAAAGCCAGGAGCCAGGAACTCCATCTGGGTCTCCTAATTGGGTGGGAAGGACTTGAGCCATCACTTACTGCCTCCCAGGGAGTGCATTACCAGGAAGCTGATCCCAGAGGTAGGACTTGATCCAAGCACTCCAATGTGGGGTGTAGACAGCCCAAGCAGCAACTTAACTGCTATGCTAAATGCCTGCCCCTGTAGCTAAATTTTATAAAATACTCATATTTATTTTCTTATGGAGGGGGACATAAATTGGCACAACATGCTATCATCATAGTCTAATTTTAATCTACTGTAGTACCATTTGTTTTCCTTTCTATAAGTGGGATTGCGTGGTCCAAGAATAAATAGGCAATGCACCATTTTGCATTCCTACTTGCTTTATGTGGGCTTCTTGTTTCTCCCAGGCTCAACAATTAGATATGCTGTCAAATTTCTAGATGACTTTCTGGATGATCAGATGTAGGGGCAGATGGAGCTACATAAACAACAGACAGGAGAAATAGACCCCTAACTTCACATTAGGAGGAATTAATATAAAGAGAAATGTCAAACAAATATGAGGAAGTGCTTTTTGTTAGTCATGTCTCTTTAAAGATAGCATAGGATTCTCAGGAAGTGATAGACAGCTGCCAATGGATGTGCTCAAGGAGAGACCAGATGACCATTCACAATGTGGGAGAGGAGATCTTAGCACAGTTTGCACCTGGACAATAGACTTTTAAGACTAGAAAAAAACTCATAACCATATTGACCACCACACTTTAAATCCATGAATCCATGCCCATGAGTCTTAATTAGGCCCTTGTTGCTGATAGGAAGTCATTCATGTATAAGTCCATTCACTCTACCATTAACCTCTAGATCTCTAGTTCACACTTTCTCCTCAAACCCCCACCACCTCTGCCATCCTTAGTCCCAGCTCCTGTCCTTGTTTCTAGCCTCACTGAGAGAATGGTGCCAATCAGAGAGGCTCCACAGACTCCCCCAAAACACTTCTACCTCTACTGGCCTCCGCACCCAGGCACTCTTCTCCCCTGGCTGCCATGGATGAAGTTCCCATGCTCCTAGCAAGAGACATCTGTGCACCAGTTCCTACCCCCTTTCCACTACTCAGGGGCATTGCTCTAGCTCTTCTCTATTCCTGCCCCATCTCCTCCTCCTCCCCTCACCTCCCTGTAACTCTGCTCCACCTCACTGGTCCTCTTGCTCTTGCTCAAAGACACCAGGCACAATCTGCCTTAGCACTTTGCTTTTCCTTTTCCTTTTTGGGGGAGAGTTCTTCTCAAAGATAACCATTTGTATAACAGATAACCCACCTCATTTACACTGACTGCATTTAAAAGTACACGTAGGCAGGTGCCGGAGCTCACTTGGCTAATCCTCTGCCTGCAGCGCCAGAACCCCAGGTTCTAGTCTCGGTTGGGGTGCCAGATTCTGTCCTGGTTGCTCCTCTTCCAGTCCAGCTCTCTGTTGTGGCCCAAGAAGGCAATGGAGGATGGCCCAAGTGCTTGGGCCCTGCACCCGCATGGGAGACCAGGAGGAAGCACCTGGCTCCTGGCTTCGGATTGGTGCAGCACGCCAGTGGTAGTGGCCATTTGTGGGGTGAACCAACGGAAGGAAGACTTTTCTCTCTCTCTCTTACTGTCTAACTCTGCCTGTCAAAAAAAAAGTATACCTAATTGGAGGCTCTTTACAAAAGCTGTCTAAAGTATAACAATATAGCAATGATAGAATAAAAGTTTGGATATCCAATATATCATGCAAACCCCAACCACAATAATGATAGTGTAGTTATATTAATTTTGAATATAATTAACTTTAAGGCAAAAACATCATGGGATAATGAGGGTCACCTCATGATAAAAGCATCAAAAATTTGCTAGTAGGATGAAAGAATCCTAATGTATAGGCACCTAATAACACAGCCTCGCAATATATAAAGCCAAACTTCACAATTGTAGTGGGTCATTTTAACTCTTCATTTCTTTTATTAGGTATCTTTTGTATGAGAATGATCTATTTATATCTCTTTCTCTACTGCTTAGCTGTGAGCATCCCAAAGTCAGAGACTCTGCCTTAATCTTATGATTGTATCCCAAGTGATGTTCACAGTGCTAAGTATAGGGTTAGCCTTTATTTGTTAACATTTGCTGGACCAAACTTCCTCCAGCAATAGTGAGGTCACCATGTTCTGAAGTAAGACATCCTTTGAGAATGCTCTTATTCTTAGACGGTTCTTAATCTTATGGATTGAAATCTGTCTCTCTCTGACCCACTCTCTTACCCCATCCTAACAGGACTTGGGCATATATGTATTGGGGAGGCCAGATCTTTTAAACCAAGGGTAGAATTGTAGGGAATTTAAGCAAATCTTTTTCTACTTCTTTACTATGAAGTCCTGGGCTGGGCATGGTTTCTATTAGAAGGGTCGTTTCTGGGCAATTACCTATCCATCATCAGTAATGTATCTGGAGGTTGACATTTAGCCTTTTCAATTATTCAAATGACCATATTTTTCATTTTGTAGTGGAACTCTTCTGGAAGCTCCTGTGGCAACCGTTGTGTGTGCTTGATGGCTTAGCTTTGCCTGTGTCTTTGGCAGGCCCTGATCCAAGGGCTGTAAATCCAGGCTCTCTGGAAAGTTCAGGGCTCTATAGAGGTTTAAATAAGAGGCAGTCTGTGGGCCTTACCATCTGTGGGTCTTGGTTTTCCCTGGGTTATGGTTATTATTTCATTGTTCCATGCACTCTCCCTGGTAGCTCCTCCAACTTTCCCTGCTCTGTGTCTTGAGAAGCCTGTCCTCAGACCCCATCACTCAAGCCCCTTGCTCTCTGGCTGGGTCCAGCCATTGAAGGCACTGGTTGGAGATCCAAAGGAGGTGGCAAGAGAGGTTAGGGAATTTCTTCCCTACTGGCTCCCTGTTTTGGAGCCATGCTTTTATGGTTGTAGCTCCTTCTGGGTAACTTCTTCCACAATTCCCTGGAATACCTGGAAGCCATTTCTCTCCTTACTATCTAGCCTTATAAATGGTTACAGATTCTCACAGCTGTTGGTTCCTGGATGCCTCCAGCCAACCACCTGACTCTGGCCACAAATAGCCCTTCATTAAGTTGTCTTCCAAACCCACCTGAGTGGCCTTCTTTTCCTGCTGGAACCTGTCTGGGATATGGAAATGTACGAGACACCTGTTCTGCCAGAAAGGCAGCCCCATTCCTTACTTTAGGGGTTCAGAGTCCTTTTCAGATACATCTGGAAGGACATTTTTCCCCCTGGAAAATTCTTATTTAAGGTCTACAAACTTCATGCATTTCATAAACACAATTTAAGGTCTACAAACTTCATGCATTTCATAAACACAATTTTAGGAAGATAGTGATTCTTCCCACCCTACCTGCACTCCCACCCCTCTGGAAGGACTCTTAGTTTCAGGTGCTGGAGAGTCCAGGATTCAGAGAAGGAAGGACACTTGCCCAGGGTCACACAGATGAGAGATACACCTTGAATCTTAATCCCCTGTGCTTCCTGCTAAATCATGGGCCTTCTCTTGCTATCTTCTTTAAGGAGACCTGTGGAAAGGGTATGAATCACGGTTTTTATTATTCTTATTTTTTTAAAAAAATTACTTATTTGAAAGGCAGAGTTACAGAGAGAGAGAAAGAGAGAGAGAGAGAGAGAGAGAGAGAGAGAGGTCTCCCATCTGCTGGTTTATTCCACAAATGGCTGCAACAGCCGAGCTCTGCGGAGGGAGAGAGAGAATGAGCAAGCAACAGAGATCTTCCATCTACTAATTCACTTTCCAAATGACCACAAAAGCCATGTTAGGCTAAGCTGAAGCCAGGAGCTAGGAACTCCATATGGATCTCCCACATTAGTGGCAGAGGCCCAAGCACTTAGGCCGTCTTCCGCTGCTTTCTCAGGTGCATTATCAGGGAGCTGGATTGGAATTGGAGCAGCCAGGACTTGAACTAGCACCCATATGGGATGCTGGTATCGCTGACGACAGTACAACGTGCTGCTCCACAATCTCAGCTCCATGGCTACTAAATTTTTCCCCCAAGAAAGATTTCTTTATTTTAAAGTCAGAGTTTACAGAGGGGTCAGGGGAGACAGAGAGAGAGAGTTTTAAAAGGGGCAGGGGAGACAGAGAGAGAGGGGGGCATCTATCCGCTGGTTCACTCCCCCAGTGGCTGCAAGCACTGGAGCTGGGCTAGTCCGAAGTCAAGAGCCAGGAGCTTCTTCCAGGTTTCCCATGAAGGTGCAGTAGTCCAAGCATTTGGGCCATCTTCTGCTACTTTCCCAGGCCATTAGTAGGGAGCTGGATTGCAAGTGGAGCAGCCAGGACTCAAACCGGTGCCCATATGGGATGCTGATGCTGCAGGTGGTGGTTTAACCTGCAATCTCACAGCGCCAGTCCCACCATGGCTTTTAAGCCTGTAAACAAGCAAACAAAAATCTCAAGCAAGCTTAGTAAAAAAAAAAAGTGTTAGATTGTAGTAGTGTTTACAGAACTTCTAGGACAGAGGAGCTGTTGAGTCCCACAAACCAGGATGCAAATGCCCTTCTCAGGGAAAATCCTTGGAAAGCCAAGTCCTTTTCCCTTGGGAGCTGTGGTTTCCTTGGCCCATTTCTCTCTTTGCATCTGATTTCCAGGTGCTCTCTCTGATCTGCTGCATGGGTCAGTTACTTCTTCCAACATGCTGGAGCCATTCTGTAGAACTTTGTGGAATACATGCCAGGCACCGTGCTAAAAGACAGGGACCTTGGCCTTGTGACATGGAAGGTGGAAGAGTCAGGAAGTAATCAAATAGATAAACAAGGAAATTTCATTCAATTGTGAATGGTATTCACAGGAGGCTGACAGGGAGGGGCTGGAACCTCTCAGGGACATGTGACCGGAAACCCTAATGAAAGGAAGAATCGTGCAAAGTTTCATGAGCCAGAGCACAAATCTTGTGACTTTTATTTTAGGTAGAACAAGAAGAAGCTGTTGACAAATTGTAGGTTGGGGGAAGATGAGATCTTGTTTCCATCATTAAGCAATGACTGCAGCTGTGTGTGGTTAATGGCTGTTAGCAGAAGTGGAGGAAGGAGGTGATGGGGTTGACGGGATGGTGGCAGTCAAGACAGGAACCTGCAGGTAAAGGGGACCCACTGGGTACATGGGAAGGGGGCTGGTGGGACAAAGAGGTATGGGAGATGGCTCAGGTTTTTGCTTTGATGCCTTGGGCGGAGGGAGGGCCTTCAATGGCCTGCCTTGATTTGGAGCTGCAGGTGGGGAAATTTCTTCCCTGGATGGCTCCCTAGTGCCTGCACTGCTCAGCTCTCTCTGCAGGCCCCATTGTCTCTGAGGTTGGCTCACATCCCCAAAGTCAGAGGTGGGGTCTCGAAGTTGTGGCTTGTGTACGGTTCAGCTGTAGCCTGGCCCCTCTGGTCATTCTTAGTCTACTTCTTTCTGTACTTCCATGGGGGCTGGTCTGTCGTTCCCCCTACTCCTCAAGGCTCCACTCCTCCTTCCGCCTCTCTGTTCTGCACGAGTCACCTGGCCTCCCACTTTAGAGAAGGGCCCTCCCACCTGCCCTTACCCTCTCGTCATTGCCTTTCAGCCGCAGGTGCACTTCCTCCTCGTAAATGGGGTAAAACCCAGGAGGTACTTAGTTCAGGGGAGCTGGGTAACAGGGAAAGTTACTGTGTGTTAATATATTAGTTTCTAAAGAAAAATTTAAATCTTTTACTTATTTATTTCATAGGCAGAAACACACACACAGACAGGTTGGGGAGAGCACGCCCAGTGTCCATCTGCTCATTCACTTCCCAAATAGCCACAGTGGTGGGGCATGGCAGAGCCAAAACCAAAAACCAGGAACTTAATCCAAGTTTCCCATACGGGTGCAGGAACCCCATCACTTGAGCCATCATCTGCTGCTGTGACCGGAAAATGGCTGTGGAAAAATTATTGTTAGCTCGGTTCTTTGTCTCATGTGGAAGAAGAATTTCCAAGTGGATGGCAGAGAGAGTTAAAAGTATTTATTAGAATCAAAGACCTCCAGCTGGAGTGGCATGAAGGGGGCTTCCAAGAAAGGAAAAAAACCAAGAAACCCCTTAGTGTTCTGGTTTTTAAGTAAAATTTAGAAAGAAAAAAAAAAAACTTGACAATCAGATTGACATTCAGTTACCAGGCAGGGGCAAAAACCCATGAAAAGGTCCGATTTACAATTCTTCCTGTCTGACCTGCTAAAGGTGGGATAGGTAACTTGTTATCACTTTAAGCTGTGAGCTCAGAAGGGCAGCCTGTTAGTTCCACTGGGATCTCCTGAGGACCTATTAACCCATCTGACTCCTCACACTGCCTCCCAGGGTGCGCACTGGCAGAATCAGGAGGTGGAGCCAGGGATCCGACTCAGGTACTCAGATGTAGGTCCTGAGTGTCTTAATTGCTAAGCTGAATGCGCACCCCAGTAATTGTTATTTTTATGTTATTATTTTTTCCCTCTCCTCAAGCTTTCACTTCCTCAATTGTCCTCAAATCTCATCTTTCTCCCTGAGCCTGGGGAGCACAAGAGGAGGAGGAAATATCAGACTTAGGGCTGGCAAGTCTTCTAGAGCCTTCTAGAAGCTTCTAGAGCCAGCTCACTGGCAAGCCTCCTTTCAGGACACCAGAAGCTGTCCCAGACCTCTGGGAATCCAAAGGACCAGGAAAGGTCCACTGGGTTGCCCCTTTAAGCAATAAGACAGTGACTGAAGTGGGGTTTTCCTGCCATGCCTCGGGTTTTGGAAATATGTGGCCCCTAGACTTTGTAAAGCACACCTTGGTATATACCCCATGATTCCCCAGAGGTGGAGGGTTAGGGAATCTGGGCAGGAGGGTGTGTGACTGACCACACAGCCTGTGGTGGCCTTGCACCCTGGTGGACTCTCCTTCCTGACCTGCTTCATTGTTAGGGAGGCAGAAGCTATGGCCCCTCCTGCTCGAGTGCTGGTTCTCCAAGTTTAGCAGGCATCAGAATCTCTTGGGAGGTTCGTTCAACCATAACTTGCTGGACTCTTGCCCCAGAAGCTTCTGATCCAAGAGTTTTAGGAATAATGTCCCAGGTGTTGCCAAGCTGCTGGTCTAGGACCACTCTTTGGAAACCATTGCCCGGGAGAGGAGCACATTTGCACACTCATCCTTTGGTGTCATGTCTGAGGGCAAGTCGTGCTGTAGGGGAAAGTCAAGCGGGCCGGAAACCTGGGTTCTCATTTGCACTGACTTGCTTTGAGATGGCGTTTCTGAGGGTGGTTCTGGTTGTAAGGGAACATAACTTGCTACTTTAAGTAAGAGAAGGGAACATGTTGGGAGGCTGTTGGGGGAATCTCTCTGGATTCAAGAAGAGTTGAGCAGTTAGGGCAAGGGAATGTCAGGGCAGCCCGGGGACCCTCAGCAGCTGAGATTCAAGTGCCTGTTGTTCTGGGTGCTCCAGGCAGGTGATTCGTCTAAATGCTGACAGGAGGTGATCTGACTGGCCCTTCCTGCCTCCTCCCATTTAGTCAGTAAACCACAAAAGCAGATGGTGGTACAGGAGCAGCAGGAGTTTATGTAAACAGGCAGGGTAGCCCCCAGCCTCCACAGCCCAGGACTGAGCAGATTGACCTGGGGGGGGGGGCTATTTCAGTGACCTTGGCCAAGATTCTCCCCCTCACTAGGCTTCAATTTACTTATCCTAGGATGGGGAGTTGCAGTTAGCACCTCATCAGAGGATCATTGTTTCTCAAAGTGGGCCTGCATCATCATTGCTTGGGATGCTTTAAAACAGACTCATGTGCCCCAGGGTGTGCTAGTACATGCTCAACAGCAGGCTCACCCAAACCCCAGAGGGAAGAAAACCTCCGTTTGCAATGTTTGCTCAGTTTCTGTGTGTAAATAAATACTCCCACCGCAGCCACATGTAAGCCAACAGCATGAAGTCACTGAACTTCACGTTGGGAAAGGAGGTGCCCACAGGCTCCAGCACGCCACCCCCAACTGACTGGGAACCTCAGAGGGAGGCCTGGAACTCTGCCTTTTGCCTCCTCTGTGATTCTGCTGCATTACAAAGTTTCAGAATCCCTGCGCTCCGTGAACTCCACTCTGTCATATCACGTGTTCTCACACTGGATTTGTGAATGTTTTCCCTCTTGAGAATCATGAAGCAAGGCCTGGAGAGATCCATGTGCCAAAGCCCAAGTGAATTAGTGGTGCACCCACACAGCCTGTCTGGTGTGAGGAGTCAGATGGGTTAATAGGTAGTCAGGGTGGCCCCAATGGAATTTGGGGTGTAAAATATTCTTCCTCCCTCCTCTCTAGCAAGAACACACAGGCCACCTCCTGCCTCAGAATCTCCAAATTTACCATGAGAATAGCAAAGGAGCTCTTCCAGAGCTCACAGCTTGTGGTGAAAATAAGTTGCCTATCCCACCTTCTGGATGATCTTTTGTTTTATCCAAAGCAGGCCAGACAGGATGGAGAACTGTAAATCAAGTCTTTTGATGGGTTTTGTTCTCTCCTGGTAACTGGATGCCAATCTGATTGCCAAGATTTTTTTCCTTGAAATTGTACTTAAAAACCACCATGTGGGCCCCTCATCTTGATAACCTTCTCTATGCAGATGGAGTCTCTCTCTCTCTTTTTAAAATATTTATTTGTTTATTTGTCAGAGGTACAGACACACGCACATACACACACAGATTTTTCATCTGCTCATCTACTCATTCACCCCCTATTTGGTCACACTGGCCATAGCTGGGTCAGGCTGGAGCCAGGAACCAGGAGCTTCATCCAGGTCTCTCACTGGGTGGCAGGGGCCCAAACACTTGGGCCATCTTCCACTGATTTTCCCAGGCCATTAGCAGGGAGCGGGACTGGAAGTGGAGCAGCCGGGACTTGAACTGGCGCTCAAATAGTATGCTGGTATCACAGGCAGGGGCTTCACCCTGCTATGCCAGATGCCATTTCTGTCTTGATCTGCGCTGAAGCAGGGAGAGCCATTATAAAGCTCCCAAAAGTCCCATCAAAAGAGAGCAAGGTGATGCAGAAGCCGAATGGATAGAAGTTGGGGACTGCTGAGAGGCAACTTCAGGTAACTTTCAGGAGAAACCATTTAGGCTCTGAAGTTAGTTAGAAATTAGTTTTGAACTGGAATGGCCCTTGACTTTCTCTCATTCTAGAAGGCAGTGTTTCTGAAACTGTAGGAGTTGGAGTCTTCTGTACTCTGGCTGCTTGCTTGCCTACCATGCTCCCCTGGAATTTATGACCTCCTGCCCCCCACCAGCTCCCCTGGGATTTATGGCCCCATGCTTCCAGCCATTCTTCCCCATGCCATCTCCTTTGTGTGGCCTTCCCACCACATAATGTATATAGCCTTTACATTTAAATGAACCAATGAACATGTTAGGTCCCAATACCTTGCCATATAGAGAATAAGAAGGTAACCTACCTAGGAGATGACCTGCACCCTTGTAAGTGTGAGGCTATAAAAACCTCTCTTATGAGGCCGGCGCCACGGCTCACTAGGCTAATCCTCCGCCTAGCGGCGCCGGCACACCGGGTTCTAGTCCCGGTCGGGGCGCCGGATTCTGTCCCGGTTGCCTGTCTTCCAGGCCAGCTCTCTGCTGTGGCCAGGGAGTGCAGTGGAGGATGGCCCAAGTCCTTGGGCCCTGCACCCCATGGGAGACCAAGAGAAGCACCTGGCTCCTGCCATCGGATCAGCGCGGTGCACCAGCCGCGGCGGCCATTGGAGGGTGTACCAATGGCAAAAGGAAGACCTTTCTCTCTGTCTCTCTCTCTCACTGTCCACTCTGCCTGTCAAAAAAACAAACAAACAAACAAAAAAACCAAAAAAAAAAAAAAAACACCTCTCTTATGCAAATGAGAGGGCCTTTTGCCTGTGCACTGCTAAATGGCTGTGTGCGGGTAGGGGGTCCCAGCCTGCTGGTAACAAATAAACCTCTGCTTTTGCATCCAGGACTGTGCCTTGTGCATTGATTGGGAAATTCAGACACAACAAAACTATGGCCTGAACATCACTGGAGAACTTTTAAAACTGCAATTTTTGGGATTAAAATATCTCTGCCTCCTAGAGTCCGTCAGTCATAGCCTGACTCACCAGGATTCCTCCTTCATTTGTGAGGGTTGAGCACTCCTCTGTCAAAAAACAGAAAGAACCTCTCCAATGCTGATGCCCCCGCAGAGTTGCCATGTTGAGCTGTCTCTGCCAAAGGCTGATGTGTGGAGCTGGGACAACAGGAACAGGTCAGGGGTCCTGGGGTAGGGGAAACCACAGGGACAATAGAGATTGTTCTGGTCATCGTAAGGCTGCCACAAAACACCAAACACCAGAGTAAGGGAAAGGTTTCCTGGGAGGGAAGGGTGAAGAAGGAAAATAGGGAAAAGTAGAGCGTGAGAGAGAGAGCGAGCGAGCCACGTGTTCAGGAACAGGTCCTCTTAAAACTTTGCCGAGGGGCGGGCAAGGAAGTAGGATCAGCAAATCTCATGAGGATGGGATGGAGCTGACACCGGTGGTTGGGCCATGTGGTCACCTGGCTCTCAGCCCTGGCGGCAGGGGCTGGGGACTAGGATGGCATCTGGGGTGTAGATTGCCCCACAGATAAGACTGTGCCATTTTACTAACAGTCATGACTAGTCTTTCTGGGCACCCTACTGGTGCCACCTGGCAGGAGGCTCTGGGCCAGTGTACCTCCTGCCCTTCTGTTCCGGGTCAGACATGTCAGCATGGAAACTCAGCGGTGGACATGTTCTGAGATTGCTGAACTACTGATCCCCCCTTCTGCATGTCTATGCTCTCATCTTTTAGGGCTCAGGCTTTCACCTCTTGTTCTAGATTACGGCCCTGATCAAACCAACCCCTCTTTCTTCCCATTCCACTATGGTCTTTCTGTATCTCTCTCCAATGTGATTCACTCCCTGTGTTGTCTTTCCTGGTGCTTGTGCCCCTGTGCCATGCCTGGGTCCACGGGCCCTGCAGTGGCAGCTGGGAGTCCTCCTTGGCCTCCTCCTTGGCCATCTCCTGGGCAGTGCTCAAAGTCTCCGAGGTGCTCCTAGGGGCTTGTGACTGTGTTTGAAGAGTGTAGCTGAGCTTTCTCTCAGTGACCAGGTAGGGTATTCCGGAGAAACTGGAGCTGGAGCTGGAGCTGGAGATGGGGGTTGACTACAGACGTGCCTGACTGGCATGTCGTTTTGGTCTGAACGTGGCCTTCCTGAGTGATGTATGAAGTTGGTAGAGCTGGCATAGGCCGTGGAGAAGAACATGGAATTGGGCTGGAGGGGACTATGCCTCATGCAGCTGGAACCATTCCTGAGGCTCCAACTTTAGGTAAGAGCAGCTGTTTGTGGTTGTGCCTTTCAGTATGTGTGTGTGTGTGTGTGTCTGTCTTTACTTATATGTCTACAAGGGTTCCCATGTATATCTGCCTAGAGTCATCTTTCATCTCACACCTGTGGGGCCATAGACAAGTCGTTCAAACCACCTGACTTCATTGTCCTTGTCTGTATCATAGGAATAATAATTTCTGCAAAAGCTACTTTGGTGGCAAAATACAACCATACACATGAGCCTCTTAGCGCAATTTCTGGTGTTTATGTGTGAGGGTACTGTTCCCCGATGGCTTGTGCACGTTACTGAATGAACCTCCCTTGTGCCTGTTTCCCCATGTGTCAAATGGGGCTAACATCAGAAGGAAGAGTTGATGTGAGCACTAGGCAAATTGACACCTGTGAAGTGCGGTAAACACACTAATGGTTGAGGTGCTTATTCAAATGTGTTGGGGTGAGAGTCTCTGAGCTTGTGAATTTCTCTGGGCATCCCTCTGCTGGTGTGTGTATACACGTGTGTGTGTGTGCATATGCTTGTATGGCCAGCAAGGCCTCCTCTCTCTGGGTGGAGTTTGCTGTTGGCCCAAGCCTGGACTCCCTGAGCCAGCCAGGGCCGGCGCCGGGGATGGAATTTCCATTAAGAATTAAGCAGGACAAGCACTGGGAAGCCAGGCAGCAGGGAAGAGGGGGTCGATGGGGAGAATGCTTCCAGACTGCACTCCCTCAGGCAGCCTCGCTCCTGAGCTGCCTTGGAGAAGGCTTCTGGCAGCTTTCTTTTGAGTCCCAGGCCGTCCAGGGGCCATGGCCCAGGAGCATGGGCAGGGAGAGAGGAACTGTGCACAGGGGCTTCTGTAAGGAGACTTGGAGTTGCCGTGCTAAGACTGGAGCCATGCGGCGGCCCCCTGGGAATGCAGAGGCAGCCAGCAAGGGTCCAGGTGGCTGGGGCCTATGGGGAGTCCAGGTGCCCAGGAGGCTGTGTTGTGCAGTACGTATCTGGGAAGGTGGATGTGTGCATGCGTGTTCGGGGGAATGGGGTGGGGGAGGGGAGAACTCAAGCCGAGTACTCCAGGGGGAACATCGAGCTGACTAAGTCTGCCCCTCTCTTGTCCTGAAATCCAGGCACAGAAGTTGGACCTGGAAATAAAATACCTCTGAGGCTTTTGGCTAACATGGATGCTGTTTCTGCTGCAAGCCTCATTCTATTTCTAGCATATTAAAAATGCCTTAGCTTTCCAGGTCCTTTTTTTTTTTTAAATCCCTGGCCTCATTTCCTATTTTCAACAACCTTATGAGCTAGGCAGAGATTATTAAGGGAGAACTGAAACTCAGAGAGGTAAAGTGACTTGTTCTAGGACACACAGCTAGAAAGCAGTAGAGGCAGGATGCAGAGCTGGGTCCCTCTGAGCAAGCTCCTGGCTACTTTTTATCATTCCACGTGACCTGCCAGAAAGAAAGTCAAAGAGGAGATTCTGCAAACCTTGCCAATCTGAGGCCGGCATGGCTCTGTGGTAAAGCCTGTCAGGTGGCTGACCGGAGGCCTTTGTTGAGACAGAGACTGAAGCGTCTCTCCAGAAACTAGGGAGTGAAATCCGGCCCTGGCTGGCTGCAGGCTGGAGTCAAAGCCGGCTTGTCTGAGCAGAATGGCTTGGCCACCTCCCCAGCCTTGGGCCCCTTGACAGCTGAGGCAGGTGAGTTAATGCCAGGAGCTGCCGAGAGTTCAAGGACAGGGCACAAGAGTCTTTTTCAGCCACAGCTTGGAAAAGAGACCAGAGCGTATTAGTGTGAAGGAGGAGCAAGCCGCAATGGGACCGCTGAATGGTCATGTGTCATGGGAATTGATTAATCCCCCCCATACACCCTGTGAGCAGACTGACATCGACTGCACATGAGGGATTCAGGTTAGAGGCCAGAGAGAACTTCCTGCAATGGGAGAGCTCCAGCTTTGGAACGCCGTCCAAGGGAGGCCACAGGCCGCCTTTTCTTGATGATTCCCGAGCACAGAGGCCCCCCAGGCCCCCGAGAAATCGTGGCAGGGTGGAGTGACTTCAAAGCTTCCTCCAGTTCAGAAACGCAGTCTTTCTGAGTTTGTGGTTGAAATCGCCGTTAGACACTGAGGCCAGGGCGAGGGGCGGCAGAAGCAGTCGCCGCGGCCCGGGTGACCTGCGTGGGTGCCTTGGCTTCGGAAGGGAAGCACCTGTAGTGTGCAAACCAAGTCGCCTTCCCGGCGTTTGGGGGCTGCTCACAGTCAGGCGGCTCCCTCCGCACAGATGTGAACTGTGCCCAAACCCCTCCTCCTTTCGTTTCACTTCACCGCGCATTCCCTGCCCCTCTCCAGATGCTGGCACACGGGGCACATGTGGGCGCCCCCACCGGGACGGCCCCGCGGCTCCCGGGTGACTCCCGCCTGGCCCTAGGGGGAGCCAGGTCCCTAATGAGGCCCGCCCGCTGCCCCACGCCGCCAGCGTCCCCTCACAGGAGCGCGCTAGGATTCCCTGCCGGGGGCGCCCCCTCCGCGTCGCCCTCGTGGCCCAGCCTGGAGTCGCCTGCAGCCCGGGCGACGCGGGACAGAGGCTTGGCAGGGAGCGCGCTGGTGGGGAAGGGCCTCGGAGCCGGCGGGGGGAGAGCGGGGCGGGGGCGGGGGCGGGGGGCAGCGGCCGGCCCTCGGGTTGGGCCGGCCCGGCGGCGGCGGCGCTGGCGGCCACTCCGCGCCGCGGCCTCGGGAGCTCCAGCTGTGCGCCGCCAACCGCGGGCTGCTCACAAGCGCCGCCGCCGGGTGAGTGAGTCGACCCGCCCGGCCGGCTGATAGGAGTCAGGGGCTGGCGCTGGGGCTGCCAACCTGGCTGGGGGCTGGGCAGGCTCGTGACTATTTGGAAAGTAGGTGTGAGTGGGTCAGGGTGGGCGCTTGTGAGGGCGAGTGTGCCGGTGGAAGGGAGCGGGCCTGGGCTGGAGTGGCAACTTGTGGAATTTTCTAGCATATGGTCCGGGGTGTGAGTGTGTCAGTGTGTGGTTGTCTTGAGTGTGCCCACAGGTGGCTGTGGGTCTGGTGGCACCTGTTGCCCTGGGTGGGCCGTGCCTGCCCGCCCCGTGGAGGGGCATTCTTGTATAGGGCAGGGAGGCCAGCATCCTTCCACCCACAGCGGATGCCTGCGCACATGAGGGTGCTAGCTGTGTGAGTCCCTGAAGGCCGAAGCTGGGGAATAAGGGGCGTCATCTGTACCCACACTTTCTAGGATGTCCTGACTTGCCCTGCTGGGGCAGCTTCCATGTAGGTCAGGAAGCTTTAGTTTCTCAGGGCGGGACGGCTGTTCCCAGCCTTTCCTCAACACAGCAGTGAATGAGGCTCTTTGAGGCCAGGGTTGGGGAGACTGCTTGGGGGAACCCCATTCACATGCCCGAAGAAGGGCAAGGGGGTGAGCCCCCAAGCAGCCACCCGCACACACGCACTGTGCATGCACACCTACACACTTGCAGCTTCTCACGCGGACATACATCTTTGCTGCCCACCCATGCTGGTCTTGAGCACACAGCCTCCCAAGACACCCATGCAAACATGACCAACATGTACACCTGTGGAATACATGCATACAACACATATGCATTTGTAAAATGCATGGGTACAGACATGTGACCCTGGCTTGGTCCTACACATCTCCCTCTATCTCCTTTCCTCTTTACTGCCCTGTATCCTGCATATAGCATCTCTGACAATGGGTCCATGAACCTGGCCCACTAGGGAGTATCTAAAGTCAGGGCTTGGCTGGGGCAGGTGGTGACACGACGCCAGTGAGGTGACCCATGCCATCTGGAGCTGAGGCTGCCCATGGAGCTCAGCCAGAGAGCCTCCTTGGGCCTCAAGGCCTGGGTCTTAGAAGCAGCATCCGCCCTTTTAGAGGCAAAAAGACCAGTTTCACAAGGCGAGCCGGCCAGGCTAGGGGGTCCGTGGTGCAGCTCAGCACCTGTCATTTGTTCTGGATGCCCCCGGCAGCAGAGAGCAGTGAGGTGGCTGGGGCCTGGGACAACTCTCAGACAGGGAGGAGCAGGGAGTTGAGCCGCGCTGTTTCCCTTCTTTCTTCAGAATCAACCCACCCGAGTTGGTGTCTCCCACCTGCGGCTGGGGGAGGCGTCTTTGCTCTGCTTCTCTCCCCTCTCTCTGTCGTTTTCTCTTTGCTTGACAGAACCTGCTTCCCGTGGGAACCACTGGAGGTCCCACAGCTCCCAGATGCTAGCTGCTGATGTTAGTGCTATGATGGCTTCCGACATCTCCCATCTTGGCCATTCTCTTCTGTACAGGCTTCCGTGAGGTGCCCAGACTCTGTCAATTGGGAAGTTAGAAAAATGATACTTTCTGCTTTAAACTTTGTGGTTTGGTCTGAGGGATGCCTGAGCTCTCCCGTACCAACTCCATTGCTATGCAGGGGAGCAAGTTGGGTTCATTCATATCCTGAGGTGGGTGCCAAGCTCTGTGTTCCCCTCAGGCTCCTCCTAGGCCTGCCCCTTAAAGGTGGTTGAATCAGGGCAGGTGTTAGTCCAGCAGGCTTCCTGCAGAGTAGTGGTGGTGGAAGAGGGAAGTATTTCTCTGTTTCCCTTTTCACGCTGGCTGCTAAGAGACTCTTAGTCCATCATCTTGCCCTGTTCTAGTAACTGTGTTAGTTGAAGCCAGTGCTTTTTCAATTTCTGTTTTAATAGCTTTATAGAATATGCATTTTTAATGAATGAATTTTGATGAATTCCTACATCTTTTATAGAAAGAGATCAGACTAGTAAGTGACTGACCAATAATAAAGGTTCTGTTGGTCTCTGAGGATGGGAGCCCTATGGCAAGAATTTTGGGGGTAGCCCAAATTTCAAATACTCCATCTGGTTTTCAAACCATATGTCTCAATTTTGGCTTCTGTGTCTGTGGACTTTGATTTGCGACAGTGTCTTGGGGCTTTTCTTCCTAGTGGCTCTGCCAGAGAATGCCCATCTCTGTGCTGGCTCAGACAATGGGGATTGTTGAGAATGAATTGGGCCATTGATCGACACCCTCTGGTCTGAGTGCTTCAGCTGCCAGCCCCTCCCTGGCTCAAAAGCTCGAGTGTCTGGGTGCCCCAAGGAGTTTGACCCTTGCCCTAAGTCTGGCCCTTGCCCCATGGCCGCCCCTTCCTCATGTGCCTTGCCTCGCCCTTGCAGAGGCCAGGAGATCTGTGTCTTTTGGCTCTGAGCTCTCCCTGCCCCTGCCTGGACTTCAGCAAGTCTGATCTCGGGTGGCTGTTCTGGAACTTGAGCTTGGGATCAGGTGCTTGGAGTGTAGGTGGGCACTTGGGATGAGACGCTTGGGTCAATGGGTGTTTTCTGCCTCTCCCCTGGGCCTGTGAGGCCATCAGGGATCTCAGGTCACTGAGTGGCCAGGGGATCATTGGCTACCTCTTACGAGCAGAGGTGCACCTTGTCTGGTTGCAGGGCAGGCTCTAGCCACAGTGTACATTTGGTGAAACTTCTAACTCATTTGCCCCTGGACTCCTTACTTTACCCTGCCCAGGGTCCTTGTGGATGTTTGGGCAAAGCAATACTGGAGAGCTGTGCTTAGCTGCCAAGAATGATTAGAACAACAGAGGTGGGGGCTTTCAGACCGCGTGCTGGCATCCTGCTTCTCAGTATGTGTTAACTCAACCCAAGCCAGTGGCTGTTGCTCATGTTCAAGACTAATCCTCCCTGAAGCATTTGATCAAAAAACAGGAAAGCCCTGTGGCCCGGTGCAGTTGGTTCTCCATATCCATGGTTTCTACATCTGTGAATTCAACCAAAGACAGATGGAAAATAATTCAGAAGAAAATTGTGCCTGTGCTGAACATGCATGGACTTTTTTTTCCTTGTGGTTAATCCCCGAACAGCACAGAGTAACAGCTATTTCCGTGGCACCACATTGTGTTTGGGATTATAAATAATCTGGGACTTAAACGTTTACAGGAGGATGTGTATAGGTAGGCTAGATGCAAAACCAGCATCATTGCATTAAAGGGACTTGAGGATCTGAAGATGCTGGTGTCTGTGGGGCGTCCTGGACACAATTGCCACAGACGCTGAGGGACCAGTCAGTGTCAGTGTGTTGGGCAGTTTGTTGGTGGCTTGTTAAAGGTCGGGGGCTTGTGCTTTCCCAGAAAAGTGTCATCTCCAAAGGTTAGCTCAAAGCTTGAGTGCATCTCTGCTGAGGCCCCAGACTGTTTAAGCTCTGGATGTTGCATGCACTTGAAAATCAACCAGTGAAAACAGGCTGAGCATCCGGCAAGAGAGCATCGTGTGAGACGCTCAGTACCTCCGTGGGCGGGGTGGGGGGTGGGTGAGTGTGGCTCATTCACGTCTAGTTGCTGTCTCCTGAAGGCCAGCTCCCTTTTTAGGATCTTTGCATCTTTTGTTTCACAAAAGCTTTCCACCAGTCCCGTGTGACGTAGGTGCCCCTGTTTTAAAAATAAAGGAACGGAAGTGCAGTGAGGTTAAATGAGCAGGCATCAGAGCTGGCAAGGTCTTCTGACTCCAGAACCTGTAAGTGAGTGTCCACTGACCGCTGGGGGTGGGGTGGGGAGGGCAGGAAGTCTGCGATTTCAAAAGTTTCCAAAGCACGAAGAGCCATGCTTCTGGGTAAACTGAGGAAAAGATGAAGGGCCTGCCCTCTGTGTCTAACACCACTTCCAGAACGCGGTCATTTCCAGCCCTGGTTGGAGGTGGTGGTTCTGTGGGAGCAGTGGTAGGAGGTGGAGTGGGAAGCCCTCCTGGGTTGGGGCAGCACCCGACTCCCATGGCTTCACTTCTCCCCCGGAGCAATCTCCGTCCTGGTACTCGGGCCTCTACCCAGTCTCTGTGCCGTGCCAAGCTCTGGGGGAGTGCTGGATCCTTTGAGGACGTCTCTGGGCAGCCCAGACCCCGTGGAGCAGGATGCAGAGTCTGTGGGCGTCAGCAGTTTGGCTGGGTGGTTGTGTATAGTGTTCACTCTCTGCTGGAGAAGTGGAGGTTTTGTCTTACAAACCAAATATCCTGGTTTGGAAGCCCTGTGGAACGGGGCCTGTGGTCTGAGGCTGAGAGCTGCCCTGTGGGGCTGTGTGTGGTACTGGTTGGAAAGGTAGTGTTGAGGGTCAAAGCAGCCAGCTCCGGCCCTCTCCCTTCTGTCGGCTGGTCAGAGGCCGGCAGTAAACACTGGCTCTGTGCAGAGAAAGCCGCTTTAGACAGATCTGACTTGGAGCTCAGTTTCCTCATCTGTGAAGTTCCTGTGATTCAGTGTGATGTGATGCTAGAAGCGCTCTATCAGAATGTCTAGAAACTCCATCAGATGCATGCTGTCAGGCATGGCATAGACAAACCATAAAAGGCGATATCCTTGCTTCCTGTCCCTGTGAAAGAACACCGCACTGCTGGGGAGAGGTTGTATTCTGGCTCTACTTGTTTTTGGCACCCTGTGTTACCTGGGGTTCAGTAACTAACCCTCTCTGTGTCTCCCTTTCCATGTGCATAAAATGAGACAAGAACTAGTGTCCCTCACTGCCCTGTAGTTTTTGAAGATAATGAAAGTCAGGGGCTCTCTTGAAAGCTTAAGTAAGTTCAGTCCCTCTTGATTCATTTCCTTACACCCCCAGTGTTAATTGAGATCCCTTGATGTGCTAGGACCCTGGGTAAGGCACTGGGGAAAGAAGGGAGAAGGAAAAATCCCAGTTTTCAAGCAGCAGTGAGACCATGTGGCAGAGAGACCAGTAAATAAACAAGAGCCTGTTTGTAGGGCATGTTCAAAGTGTGCAAGTGTCAGCTCCAGTGGGCGCAATCAGAGAGGCCTTGCCAGAGGGCAACTTCTGGGTTTGCATGTGGTAAGATGACAAGAAGTTGCTGGGAAGGTAACAGGAGGGCAATCCAGACAGAGAGACCAGCTTGTGCCTACGCAGCAGGTGTTGCCTAGCAGTAGTAAGCTTGGAGGCCATCGAGCGGTCAGTATGACAGGAGCATGGGGAGTCGGTGGCCAGATGAGGCGGGAGATGGTAGGAAGAGCTGTGTAAGTGTCTCTGGCCTTCGTTGCTATGCCCCAGTGTTTGTATTTTTCTTTTTCTTTTTTAAAAGATCTATCTTATTTATTTTAAAGACAGAGTTACAGAGAGAGGTAGAGCAGAGAGAGAGAGAGAGAGAGAGAGGTCTTCCACCCACTGGTTCACTCTCCAAATGACTGTGATAGCCAGAGCTGAGCTGATCTGAAGCCAGGAGCCAGGAGCTTCTTCTGGGTCTCCCACGTGGGTGCAGGGGCTTAAGAACTTGGGCCGTCTTCTACTGCTTTCCCAGGCCATAGAAGAGAGTTGGATTGGAAGTGGAGCAGCCAGGATTTGAACCAGCGCCCATATGGGATGCTGGCGTTATAGGCTGGGGCTTTAACCCACAGAGCCACAGTGCCAGCCCCTGGATGTTTATAATAATGTTTATGGGCAGACACTGAGGAGTTTATGAGGGGGAGATCATTGTTGGATATAGGTGCAATCGTTCATTCAACAAACATTTATTGCATGTTTACTGTTTTATATCACTTTTAATTTTCATATAGCAAATTCAATGAAGGTTTGCCAAACTGATGTAAGAAATTTCTCCTTATCCATATCGGTCAGTTGTTTACATGATGTTTAATTTGCTTTATCATTCTCATGTGCTCTCTCTACAATACTATAAAAGAATACTATTTTACACATATTTCTACTGCCTATATAATTTATATAACATTACATGTTGTTAAAATATATGATTTCATTATATATGAGGAGTCTTTTTTCAATTTTTATTTAATAAATATAAATTTTGAAAGTACAACTTTTGAATTATAGCAGTTTTTCCTCCCATAACCTCCCTCCCACCCACAACCTTCCCATCTCCCACTTCCTCTCCCATTCCATTCTTCATCAAGATTCATTTTCAATTATCTTTATATACAGAAGATCAGCTTAGTATATACTAAGTAAAGATTTCAACAGACCACACCCACACAGACACACAAAGTATAGAGTACTGTTTGAGTAATAGTTTTACCGTTAATTCACATAGTACAACACATTAAGGACAGAGGTCCTACATGGGGAGCAGGTGCACAGTGACTCCCATTGTTGATTTAACAATTGACACTCTTTTTTTGTGAAAAATAATCTGTTTATTAGAAGACAATGATTTTTTAAATTTTTTAAAATTTATTTAATAAATGTAAATTTCCAAAGTACAGCTGATGGATTACAATAGCTTTTCCCTCCCTATAACTTCCCTCCCACCTGCACCCCTCCCCTCTCCTGCTCCCTCTCCCATTCCATTCACATCAAGATTCATTTTCAATTCTCTTTATATACAGAAGATCAATTTAGCATATATTAAGTAAAGATTTCAACAGTTTGCACCCACACAGAAACACAAAGTGTAAAATACTGTTTGAGTACTAGTTATAGCATTAATTCACAATGTACAACACATTAAGGACAGAGATCCTACATAGGAGTAAGTGCACAGTGACTCCTGTTGTTGACTTAACAAAACAATTGACACTTTTATTTATAACGTCAGTAATCACCTGAGGCTCTTGTCATGAGCTGCCAAAGCTATGGAAGCCTCTTGAGTTCACCAACTCTGTTCTTATTTAGACAAGGCCATATTCAAAGTGGAAGTTCTCTCCTCCCTTCAGAGAAAGGTACCTATAAATGAGGAGTCTTCAAAAAGTTTATGGAGGAGGTATCTTATGGGAAAATTGTGTGTGAATTCCAGATTTTGCAACTAAAAGACTTATTGTTTAATTCTCCTTCTCATGAATTTTTTGAAATACGCTCATATATAAATATGCCTAAAAGTGTTTATATATCTGGTCAATTTAAGAGTAAATTGGAGATCTGATTTATTTTTACCCCTAATACTTAAGTATGTATTTGCTTTAAAAGTCTTACCACAGTATAACTCTGTCCCAATGAGTCTTTGTAGCTCCCAATCTCTATACCTTGTTCAGGATCCAAACCACAGATTATATTTGGTTGTCCTATCCCTGTGCTTTGTTTTTTCTGCCTTTATATTTTTGAATGGTGTAGGCCTGCTATTATGTAAATGTCCCTCAGTCTGAGTTTGTCTGATGGTTCCGTGTGGTTAGGCTCACAATGCCCATTTTAGCAGGAATACCACTGAAGCGAGTTTATACCCTCTTCAGCAAGCAGGTGATGCAGGGATTGTGCCAGTGTTGGTGATGGAAGCTTGAGGTAACGACCACTGGCTGCTTCTCTGTGAAATTACTGTTTTTCTGCTTTGAAAGGAGTAAGCAATTGGCAGAGATACTCTGAGACTATGTAGGTATCCTGTTCTCCCCAAGTTTACGCTCATTCATTTTATCATCACTGATAATTTGAAATTTATCATTTCTTCTGTATTTATTAGTTGTCATTCTACTATAAGAAAAATATTTCCCTTGGCCTCCCTTCCTCCTTATACCCAGGGGCTCATGGATCCTTATTCACTGGGCTATCATCAATGACTGTCTCTTTTACTTTGATGTTCACATTGTCCCAGATCTGATCAGGGCAAGGTTCAACACGATGGCTTCTGTTTTTTCTTCCTCTCCTCTCCTCTCCTCTCCTCTCCTCTCCTCTCCTCTCCTCTCCTCTCCTCTCCTCTCCTCTCCTCATAATTTATTTATTTATTTGAAAGGCAGGATTACAGAGAGGCAGAGGCAGAGGCATAGAGGGAGAGAGAGAGGTCTTCCATCCGCTGCTTCACTCTCCAGATGGCCGCAATGGCTAGAGCTGTGCCAATCTGAAGCCAGGAACCTGGAGTTTCTTCTGAGTCTCCAATGCAAGCACAGAGGCCCAAACAGTTGGGCCATCTTCTGCTTTCCCAGGCCATAGCAGAGAGCTGATCAGAAGAGGGGCAGTCAGGACTTGAACTGGTGCCCATATGGGATGTGGCATTGCAGGCGGTAGCTTTACCTGCTACACCACAGCACTAGCCCCTTCAATTTCTTTCTGACTCGTCTTAATGCCTCTCTGAGCATTTCCTTACTGTTTGCTGAAGCAAGACTTTACAGGCTCCTTTTGTTCTTTGCTTGCTCCAGTCTTGGAATTAGCTGTTTGTCCAAAGATCCCTTGCATCCTTTCAGTGGAGATGGTTCTTAGAAGCCAAGATCTGGAGGCCATGTGTGTTCATGGAAATTGAAGTGTCATCACTTCTATGCCCTCTTAGCAAATAGAGCTCTGACAGATATGTACATTTATATAATAGACATGACGAATCGTTAGGTGTTTTCAGAAGAAAAATCCCAACCTACTGAGACAGAGAGTAATAGGGTAGGGGTTAACTTTAGATTGGGTCATCAGGGAGGTGATGTCGAGAAAGACCCACAGTGTAGGCGGATATCTTTGGAAGATGAGAGTCTGCAGGTTGTTTTAATTATCTGGGCAATACTTATATCAGCCTGAACTAAGTCAGGATGGAGAGGAGGTGGAATCACCAGGACACGGTGGCTGCTGAATGCAGAGGGAGGGGATAAATGAGTAAAGAGGACTGCCAGATTCATATCCCAAAGGCCTTTCAAACTCAACATGTTCAAAACAGCATCCCTGGGCTGCTTCCCGACGCTATCCTACTCATTCCGGGGTACTTCTTCAGGGTACTTCAGATCTTGTCGGATGACTCCTTCATCTGTGCAGCTTCATAAGTCAAGGAAATCTGGAAGTCATCTTCAGCATGATTGCCTCAAAGCCAGCATTCAATCCACCCCCACCTTTTGTCGATGTTATCTCATAAATGTATTCACCACTTCTCTCCATCCCCACCAGCATCACACTAGTTCAAGGTCCGTTTTCAGCCTGGACCACAAGAGCCACTTCAGTGGTCCACCTCTGTCTATCACGTCTGTTCTCCAATTTGCTCTGCACACAGCAGCCAGAATGCAGTTCAAAACACAACTCCATTCACATCAGTTTCCTCCTTGGAATACTTTAGTTGCTTCCAACTGATCCTAAGATAAAGACCAAACTCCCTTTAAGAAGCCCTGTGAGGTCTTGCTTGTTTGCCCCGCTGCCCTCGCCCACATCTTCCAGCACCGCGCTCCTCTCCTTCCTCCTGCTGCCACACTGGCCTCGCTTCAGTCTCTCTCAGGTGTGCGAGGCTCCCGCCCCCAGAGGCCTTTGCGTTTCTGTTGCTTTCTGCCTTCACCGACTGACTCCTCCTCACACCCCAGTCCTCACCTTAATGCCGCTTCCATGAGCCCTATGACCAGGTCAGGTCCCATTTTACAGAGTTTTAAGACACCGTGGACCTCCTTCAAGACTTTGTCACAGTTTTACATTTATTTCTGTAATAATTACTCTCTTTCTTCTGTATTTGATGATGAGCTCACTGGGGCTGGGGCTGGGGCCAAGTCCAATTGAGCTCATTCGTTCATCCTAGCAGGTAACACGTTGCTGACACATGCTGCAAATATATTTTGAATGAATGAATGAAGGAATGAAACTTACTCAGCTGAGCAACCAGATAGGTGACGGTACCGTTCATTAGAACAAAATTTGAACAAAGAAGATTTCAGGAGGAAATGATAATTCACTGGGGGATATCTTGCATTTGAGGTCCTTGTCAGCTACTTGTCTATCCTTGGAAGACCTACCACCTTCCAGGCAAGCTGGCACTCAGGAGCTTCTGGGTGACTGATAAAGAGTACATTTGATTCCTGGATAATCCTAAAGAGCTCCTGGAGCATGTGGCTGGGTCACATCCTTGAGCTTTACCTCCTCCATTTACCCCTGTCTGTGGTTTGGGAGGACACAGGAGATTCGAGGGGCCGCTGGTGGTTCTGGCTTGGCCCGCTGGATGCTTCTGTGGACGAGCTTACAAACCCTGTGAAGACCTCCTGGAGCCTTGCTGAGTTACCTTGGTAGGAGTTGCCGGGCTCCTTTCTATCCCATCCTTTGTAAAATGGGAAAAAAATCTCATTATCACAGAGGTAGTAGTGTAGCTGCAGCTGTGCAGACGAGGGAGCCACTGCACTAGGCATAGGCCTGACATGGAATTCAGAGAGTGGGTGTTCCTGAACCTGGTGAGCTGGCCTTACAAAGATGTCTTTCCCACTAGGACAGACCGGCCCATGGAGGACTTCTACCTCACGCACTCTTGCATTTCTCATTCACTCATTTAATTATCTCTTTATTCTTTTTTAAAAAATTATCTATTTATTCTTTATCCAGTCACTTAGCAACCCACCTGCCTATCTGTCACCCGTGTGTCTATCCACAAAGAGATTCATGTTGGATTTCTAGCAGGATTCAGGGCTGGTGTGTCACCCACACCCTCTTCTCACTCACCCCTCTCTCTCAAGGTCCTCACAGCCCAGAATCCCAGGAGGGTAGGGCATTAGGGATCGGGGAGATGTCGCTGTGCTCATTGAGTGCTGGGCCACGTGTCATGGCAGGTGCTAGCACAGGAATGGAAGACCAGAGCTGCCACACTGATTGCCTCTCGTGTCTCATGCTCTGCTTTCCTGGCTTCCCCTGTTCAGTAGTGTTGGGAGCTTAAGAATCCCCAGGCCCAGTGTTGTAGTGTAGTGGGTTAAGCTGCTGCCTGTAGCACTCGAATCCCGTATGGGTGCTGGTTTAGTACCAGATGCTCCACTTTCAATCCAGCTCCCTGTTAATTGTAGGAAAGCAGCATTTAAGATGACTCAAGTGTTTGGGCCCCTGCCCCCACATGGGAGACCTGGATAAAGCTCCTGGCTCCTTGCTTCAGACTGGCTCAGTCCTAGCCTTTGAAGCTATTTGGAGAATGAACCAGCAGATGGAAGATCTTTCTCTCTCCTTCTTTCTCTAACTCTGTCTTTCAAATAAATAAAATGTCTTTTTTTTGTTGTTTTTTAAGAATTGAGTTCCTTGATCAGATAGATGTCAGGTGGTAGCAGGTCTCTGCAGAGGGTCTAGGGGCTTAGGCCTGAAGGGAAAAGAGAAACACAGCTCCCTGTGCGCCTCACTGGGGAAAAGAGGATGCCTTTGTTTTCTCATTCTCCACAATTGCACTTTAACCTTGTGGAATTTGCAGAGAGGCTGGGGAAAGGGTGGGAGAGCAGGATTTTAAAATGTGGCATTTAGAAACAAGGCAGGGGACTAATCCTGGCCCCAGCCGTGCAGAAGCTGCTCTTTCAGTCCTCTGAGGGTTGTCATTTACAAAGAACTCCCCAGAACGTGTGCTGTCCATCTGCTGCAGCGGCAGACAGGGCTGCAGCTGGTCAGAGGCGCGGCAATGGCAGCCACATCAGATAAGAGCATCTTGGAAAAATGCCCAAAGGTGCCAGTGGCTTAAGTTACACACTCACTGCCTCCTTCCTCCTTCACCCATTGGGTCAACAAGTATCCACTCGGTACTCACTTGGTATCATGTATGGTTCTAGGTGCTGGAGATACAACACGGAGCAAAACAAATTCCACCCTCTTGGAGGGTTGGTTTTTTGGTTTGGGAAGAGGGAGAGCAAACAGATCAAGAGGCAGCATGCAGAATTGTACTGAGTGTGCTGGGGAAATGTGAATACAGGATGGTAGGGGGTGCGGATGGAGGAGGTGTTTGCACATTTATATGGGGGGGGTCAGTCTCTCTAAGAAGCAGACATTGCAGCGGAGGCCTCAAGGAAGTGAAAGGACAAACTCTGTGGCTGTTTGTCAGGGGAGGAAGGGCAAGTGGAAGGAAGAGTAGGGACAAGGCCCTGAGGCATGACTGAGGAGCCTGGATGTCTGTGTGACTGCAGCGCGTGAGAGAAGCAGAGAGTGGTAGCAGTTGAGGTCAGTGCAAATAATGGGGGCCGGGTCATGCAGGCTTTGTCATTTGAAGAACTTTGGCTTTTAATCTGAGTGGAATGGGTGGATATTGGAAGGCTTTGAGCAGGAAATGACCTGCCCTGGCTGCTACGAAGATAATAGATTGTAGGGCGAAGGAGAGATGAATTAGGAACTGATTGTAGTAACTTAAGAGAGTGGTGATGGCAGCTAGGACCAAGGTCTGCTTCCAGATCAATTTACCCATCCATTTTTAAAGTGTGCAAATATCTATGCATCACTGCCTATCATGAGACCCTTCACTAGCCATTCACTCCTTCTGTCTCCTAGTGGTTTGTGCAGCCATCTTCATAACTTTTAATAAGTCTTTACCAGCTACGTGTGGGGAGCATTGTGCTAACTGCTGGCTGACACAGGCATATTCTTGTGGGATTTTGATCCTAGTAGGGAGACAGGATGTACCTGTGGGAGGCTGCCAGTCTGTCATGAGACCAGCAAGGCTCTGGAAGGCCCAGGCTGAATGGTGTCAGTACTTCAGTGTTCTGGGAGTCCTGGGGCTGGGGCTCAGATTAAGCTTCCTGGTGGAGTCCACATTTGACCTGAATTTCAACACATGGGGAGGGTAAATCAGTTCCAAAGAATAGCATGGGCTTTCCTCTAAAGCTTGAATGTAAGGGACGAGCTGGGGAACACAGGGTGGTGATGCCAAAAAGATGTGGGGTGGACTGGAAACAGGATCTGGAGAGGCATGAGGACCAGGCTAAGGACTTCAGACCTGAGTTGATGCTGGGGAGACAACAGTTTTTTCCAGAAGTCCCAGAGGTGGTGCAATGAGAATTTCAAGAGGCTGAAGTTGACATCTGAATCAGGAGGGCTAGGCTGAGGGTCAGAGACCAGCAAGAAGACACTTGCCTTATATGAGCCTTCTTGGGTTAATGGCCAGAAGGGACACTAAGGTTGGAGGCAGTTTCGGGGGGTGGTCTTCAGGCATGCGGTAGCCAGGGTGCAATAATGTGGGGGCTCTAATGGCTAACACAAGCAGCTGCCACTGGGACAAATCCCTGATGTCTCCTTTGAGTAAAGGACACAGTGGAGCCTGGGTTCTGGAGAGAAGCTGGAGAAAGGGATTTGGGTCAGAAATGACTCCTTTACAAGCTTCTGCAGGGGGTGGGCGTGAGGGGTCATTGAACTGTAGGAGCGTTAGATTCAGAGCAAGAGCTCACGAATGCAGCCCCCTCCTCTTACAGATGGGAAATCAGAGGCCCAGAGAAGGGGCATAAATCCTCCAAGGTCACATACCGTGCTTGTGGCAGAGAAAGGTCAAGCATTTTGTTGAACTTGTGCTGGAGGAATCGCTAGGTTTTATTTAATTGTGCCTTTGCATATATCTTGCAATAGAAGAGGAAATGCTAAGGCAAAATTGTTTTATCCACCTCCTGCTCGATCATCTTCCTTGATACAGAGCAGATGCTCTTCTTGACCACCCTGTCTGCTCTTGACCCAGACCGAGGCAGGATGGTAGATGAGTCTCAGCGTTGGCCAAATGTGGAATCAGAAAGAGCCGCCTTTTGATGGGAATAGCGCCAGTCTCTGGATTCCTTGTGCAGTCACGTGGCTTGGCCTGTGACCAGTTTCTACCTCAGTTGCTCTCGCAGCCCTTGGCAATGACTTGCCAGTGGCCATGAGCATGAGTGGTTCAAGGCTGTTGCTGCCTGCTGAGAGGGAAAAAGAGAGATGGTTTTGCTGAGGGGCTGAGGTGTCCTGTGCCTGCTGCTGCAAGAGGAGGAAGCCCCTGCTCAGCTCGAGAGAGAGCATCCCACAGGGAGAGTCACGGCCTGCGGTGAGCACCTGGGATGCGTATTTGGGGCTTAAGTCCAGTGCTTGGTCTGGCCTAAGGCTGGGCCGCTGGGGACGTATTTGATCCTGTGCTGTCCCAAGGATCTGAAGGCCACCTCTTTAAGTAAAATCTGTCTGTCCCCACAGCATGCAGAATCTGGTGGTTTAACAGCAAGATTTCAGATGGAAGCATCCTTTGAAGTGCCTCTATCCCCGTGTTCAGCATTTGAGTGGAAGCTGGGGGCAGTTTCCCAAAAAGTCAGGGGGATCTGAGCCTTAGACCCTGCCAGCACCGGCCCCAGAGCATCAGTGTTGGGTGTGTAATTGGTTCTTCAACCCTTCATCACCACCTCCTGTCTGACCTGTGCTGTGGAGCTGGTAGAAGGCTCCCCATGGTGGGGAGTAAGCTGTGCTTGTGTGCAGATGCAGGAAAACCAGCTCTCAGTTCCAGGCCCAGGGGTGGAGTCATTGTGTCCTCCAAGGGAGCAATCAGGGACCTGACAGGGACACTCCTCTGGGCAGTGTCACAGATTTGCTATGTGACTTGGACAAGTCATTTGCTATATCGGGGCTTTTATGTAAACTCCAGGGTTGGATAAGACAGTCCCTGAGGACCTGTTTTTGCTATAGTGCCCCAGACGTGCTTACGTCATGCCAACAGGGATTTGATTCTGACCTTGCCTTCTAGGTTTTTATCTTGGCCCAGGACACTTTTTTTTTTTTAAACTGTCTGCAATTCCAGTTTCATGCATTAATTCCTTTGGGTGGTATTCTTGGAATTCTTGTTTCCATGGACCATATTGCCTGAGAAAGCCCCTCCTGTTTTCATGACCTCTTATAAATCTACAAAGCAGTGTCACAGTGTCATGTCCATTAGTACATTTCAATCTTTACCACAGCTGTGGTGAGAAATAAAATATTTATTATTTTCTCCAGTTTGCATAGGAGGAAGGTAGCTCAGAGAGGTTAAAACTTGACTAAGGTCACAGTTACTGGCAGGGCTGAGACCAGGCTGCAGGTTTCCTGGCTGCTGGTCTGGGCTCTTTTGTGTTACCCTTTGGGTCTGGGTAGGGGTTGTGGTGTTCACCAGCTTACGGAGTTACCACGATGAGAGCATCTGCCACCGTAAACCTGTACGGTGTGAAGGGGTGAAGGGCTGGCCTGTCCCCTGTCCCCAGATGTGCAAAGGGTACAGCAGCAGCAGCAGCAGGCCCCTGCAGCATGGATATGGGGTCTGCTCTGCTCCCTGCTGTTTTAGCAGGGTGACAGGTATCTGGTAAAGCCCAGCATCTCTTAATTAACCTTCCCTGTCTCATTTTTGGAAGCTGCTTCATCTGCTTGGTCCTGGAGCTAGGCTGGCTCCCTCTGGCTGCAGAAAGGGGCTCTTAAAGTTAACTAGTTTCTCTCTGGCTCAATACAGCCAGATCTTTTCTCTGGAGCAAGAGGGAAACTCAGGGGGCAGAGGTGTTTGGGCAAAAAGGAGCTTCGGTGAGCATCACCTGCCTCTCCCTTCTCCCTCTCACATTCTGCTTGTTATCTGCAGTTGTGTGAACTCTGCCTTTGTCACCCTCTGCCTCCTCATCCTTTGTCACTAATAAAACTTCATAGCTGCTTGGGTGTATCTTGGGGCTATTATTCAGTTCTCTAAGTTTATTTTTTTTCAAAAAGGTTTATTTTTATTTATTATTTGAAAGATGGAGAGAGAGAGAGAGAGAGAGAAATCTTACATCTGCTGGTTCACTCCCTAAATTTCTTCAATAGCTGGGCTTGAGCTAGAACAAAACCAGGAGCCAAGAAATCCAACTGGGTCTCCCATGTGGGAGGCAGGAGCCCAAATACTTGAATCGTTATCTACTACCTCCCAGGGTGCACATTAGCCCAAGTGGAGGCAGGGCTCCATCCCAGGCACTCTGATATTGGCTTTGGGCATCCTAAGAACTGGTTTTTAACCTGCTGCATATCAGCCCCTGGCCTTCCAGGTTTATTCCCGAATCAATATCCCCATTTATTTACTATTAGATATCTGGCAGGCAAAGCCACTTCACTTTCCTTCTCAAGGATATCCTGACTACATTTCTGACTCAACTTATCAAGTTCTAACAACCCTCTGGGGGTTAAATGAGAACTGCATTGAATCTAGAAATCACCTTATGATGAACTGATACTATTATTATTTTCCTCTTTTTAAAATTTCTGGTGTTGTTAGAAGTTAAATATTCTTCTAATTTTCAGATTTTCTCACTTTCTAATTTAAGCATTTAATTTAATTTATTTAATTAAATTAAATTAAATTAATTAATTTAAGATTTAAATGCTTAAATTAGCCTTTGATTCTTGCCTTTGATTCTACTTTATATACCACATGACTTTTATATACATATTTTCATAATCATTTGGGTTTGTTTTTTAATTTCTGTTATGATTTCCTCTTTGACCTCTGACTTGTTTGTTAAAAAATATTCAAAGGTACTGGGGCATTTATATTAGGTAAAGATTACAATCCATAGTGTGTCAGACTTTTGAAATCTGCTGAGGCTTGCTTTAAGAGCCGGAAATTAGTCAATTAAAAAGAAAGAATCATTCATGCATGCTTGAAAAAATGTGTACTTCTGACACATTGGATGTGGTGTTTTTGTCATAGATGTTAAATCTAACTTAATTGTTCCATTCAAATCTCCTATATCCTTATTGGTAATTTTTCTGCTTGCTCTCTCCTCAAGACAGAATTGTGTTGAAGTCTCCAGCAGTGTTTCTGTCCCAGCTCATTTCTCCTTGAACCCTCTCAATTTTTAAGTTGTGTATCTTCAGAGCATGCTGTAGTATACATCATTATTTATGCCTTCTTGATGAGTTGAGCTTTTTATTTTTATGTGGTGAATCTCTTCATCTTTATAATGCTGATGTTCTTAAAATTCATTTTGTATTATATGAATACATTAGCACCAGGTTTTTTTAGGGAAGCATTTTGAGTGTGTGTATTCTGTAACTTTAAGCTGTTTTGGATCATTTGTTTTAGAAATATGTCTTGTGGCCAGCATATGGCACATGGGAGCCTTCCTCTCCCTTCCCGTCCTCTCCCTTCTCCCTTCTCCTGCCCTCTCTCTGTGTCTGGGAATTGGTTCTTGACAATCTGTGTTTGTAACTGACTGGTTTAGCTCATTTCTCCTTACTGTGATTACTCCCTTCTCTCTCTCTCTTTGATAGAGTTTTTCTTTATTATTCATTTTTCCCCTCTAGATACCTAGAGAGGGGATATTTCTTTCTGTATCTCTGTGCTTATTCTTTTAGCTAATCACCCTAGATATTGTAACAATAATAACGCAATAAACCTAAAGTTAATTTGCATAGCTATTCTTCCTTTCCCCAAATAGAAGAACCTTAGAAGACCTTAAGACCATTTTAACTTGTTTTAGTCATCATCTTCTAAATTTAGATATACTGTTTGAAATTTATTACTTTTCTCTCTAACCCACACATGAAATATAATTGTTTCTTACAGTCAAAATTTGTTTGGAGATAAATTTAAAGTTGAACTAAGAATCCGTGTACTCATCAGATGTCCAATAGCATTGCTCATCGTTCTTTCTAGCATCTCCTAATGTCCACCTGACATTCTAGTCCTTTCTCTCTGAAGTAGATGCTTCCAGGTTCCCTTCAGTGTGGGGTTTTGCTTGTGTAAAATGCCTTTATTTCATCCTCATCTTGGGGGACTGCTTATCTGGATTCAGAGTTGTGTTCTGTCACCACGTGTTTCCACTGCTTGCTGACACTCATTGCTGCTCAGTGAAACCTGCCAATCTAAGTGTCCTTCTCCTTCAGACACTTTCGAAATTCTCTTTGTCTTTGAGGTTTTTTAGTCATAGGCACTGTGTAGGATGTGTAGATCTTTTGTCTTTATCTTGCTTGGAGTTCATAGGTTTCTGATTTTGAAAGTTGTGTCTTTCAAAAATTCTGGGAAAAATTTCAGGTACTATTTCTTTGAATATCACCCCCACCCCCAAATTTTCCTTCTTTCTTTGAAAATGTGACAAATACTTGTTAAACTACATCACTCTGTGTTCCTGAGATTTAGTTCTCTTATATTTTCCTCTGGGCTCCATTTTGAACAAGTTTTTTGTTCTATCTTTTAATAAACCAATCTATCCTTTAGCTGTGATTAATCTGTCCAATGAGTTTTTCCATTTTAATTATTGTATTCTAATTTATAGATGTACCATGTAGTTCTTTCTTAAATTTAGTCATACTTTATAGCCTTTGTTCCTTGAAATTGTTTCCAAGACTCTTTTTCATTTCTTGAAACTAAATTTTCTAATTGATTCCCGCCACTGCTGCAACAGATCATGTAAATCCAGGCCACAAAACTGGATGGGACTACTATAATGGGAAGTAATTCAGAACTCTCCTTGCTGGTGCTCTGGATACAGAGGCTTCTTTCTCATTCCTGCTCACACTGAATTGCTGGTCTCCTTCACTCCTGTTGGGCTCTTCCCTCTTGTCTCCCCTGCCCTACATACACAGGAGGCAGAAAATACAACATTCAGCAGATGTTCCTGGGGTTACTAGGGTTCTTAGGGTTACTTTTCACTAATGAGCTAGTAGGAGCTCTTCAACATTGTGGTGGAGCCAAGGTTCTGATTCAGCCTGGATTTTCCATCGAATGTCCCACACTACATTGATCATGAAGATTGTGAGGTAGGGCATTAGTTGTTGCCTTGAGGTAAATGTCAGTAATTAAAGAAAATGTTTTAGTATTTTCGACTGTTTTTCAAAGCCTGGTCTCTGTCCTAGTCCCTTTTGTGCTATATATAACTGAATGCCACACACTGGCATAACTGGGTAATTTGTAATGAACAGAACTTTTTGGTATACCATTTCAGAGGCTAGAAAGTCCAAAACCAAGGCATTCCTGGTGTCTGGTGAGGTGTCTCTCTTCTTCCAAGATGGCACCCTACACACTGCAGCCTCTGGGGAGGTAGAAGGCTGGATCCTCACCTAGCAGAAGGCAGGAGGTTCAAGATGATGAATCTCCTTCTGCAAACCCTTTCTGCCATGGCATTATTCCCTTCATGAATACTCTGTCTTCATAACTTAATTACCTCTTAAAGGCCTCACTCCCAATAGTATCACATTGGGGTTAGTTTTCAATCTACTGATTTTGAAAGAGACACACAACACTGAAACTATAGTAATCTCTATTACAGCAGATTTTTCAAAATCAAATCCATTCTCTGGGAGACTTTGTCTTTTCCCAATATATTTAATTTATTCTGCCTTTTAATCCCCTGTGGTGGGAAGCACCTCTTTGGATCTGAGGCCTGGGTAGGAAATGAATCCTTCTCTGGGCACGAAGATGGACACCATGAAACTTCCTACCTGCTAACCAGCTCCTGGGACAGAGTAGCCTCTGGTATTATTTCACCTGCTCTGAGTATCATGCAGAATACACGAGCTTATGTGATTTTTTTTTTTTGACAGGCAGAGTGGATAGTGAGAGAGAGAGACAGAGAGAAAGGTCTTCCTTTTGCCATTGGTTCACCCTCCAATGGCCGCCACAGCTGGCACGCTGTGGCCGGCGCACCATGCTGATCCGATGGCAGGAGCCAGGTGCTTCTCCTGGTCTCCCATGGGGTGCAGGGCCCAAGCACTTGGGCCATCCTCCACTGCCTTCCCGGGCCATAGCAGAGAGCTGGCCTGGAAGAGGGGCAAGCGGGAAAGAATCCAGCGCCCCGACTGGGACTAGAACCTGGTATGCCGGCGCCGCTAAGTGGATGATTAGCCTATTGAGCCGTGGCGCCAGCCAGCTTATGTGATTTTTAACGACAACCTCAAGAATAGGTTCTATTCCCGTGTCACAGATGAAGAAGCAAAGGTCAGAGGCCTAGTAAGAGGCAGGACTGGGATTGGAACCCAATACTGAGCTTTTAGTATTCCATGACCTCACCATGTAGCCTTCTAAATGTTATTGAGAAAACTCCAAGGTGGAGGGTTTGGAAAGGAATAAAATCAAAGATTGGATTATCCTAATTGTTGAAGTAGCGCTGTCCTCTGCTCATGGATTCAGAGGTGAAAGGAAATTATATTTGTGAAACTCTAAGAGGTTGTACAATTCTCTTGTCTATGTTCTCTTTCCCAAGGGTATACAGACCCCTTCTTCCTGGGTCCTCATCATGACTCAGAGAGGGAAAGAGCTTGCCCAGTGTGACCTTTGAGGGTGATTTATGAAACAGGATGTATCCAAGTTTTCACCACATCGGAGCTATTCAATTTTCTCTAATGGTCTTTATCTGAGAGTTATGTCTATTCGTGGCAGTCACAACCAGTAAGTCATTAGCTTAAAGTATACTGCTTGTTAATTTTAGCACCATGGGACTTGGGCCCAGTGGGAGAGGTCTCTCACTTTTGCAAATCAAAGCTAAGGAATATTGGAGCAGTTGGCTACCATTCACATCAGGCAAAGTTAGACAGTAAGAGAGAATAATTAAAATGTTAAAGAGTAAAAAGCAATTGATAGTTGGACTTCAGGAGGTGGCAGAATGGCCTCTGTCTCCCACCTCCCTACTGCTAGGCACTGTCTTTACCAGAAGAGGAATGGAACCCATCTGTATGTCACACCCCACTGTGTGCCAGGAACTTCATCCACTGGTTCCACTGATGGGCACAGCATTTCCATTCTGTCCTTGTTACGTATCCCATTTTACAGTCTGAGAAGTCTAATGCACAAGGCCACACAGCTAATAACCAATGGGAGTTGGAGCTGAGCCTGGAAAGTCTGACTGCTTAATGTATATTCTTCTCAAAATATTTATTTGAATGGAGAGAGAAAAAGACAGAGAGGGAAAGAGAGAGATTGATCCCTTCCATACACTGGTTTGTTTGCTAAATGTCCACAACAGCTAGGGCTGTGGTAAGCTAAAGCTAGGAGCTCAGAACTTGATCTAGGTCTCCTACTTGAGTCATAACCTGCTGTCTCCCAGGGTGTGCATCAGCAGGAAGCTGGAATCAGAGGCAGAACCAGCAGTTGAATCCAAGGGCTCTGATATGGGATGCAGGCATCCCAAGCAGCATAAATAATAATCACTGCACCAAATGACTTCCCCTGAACCTGTATTCTTAAACAACACAGCTCTAGATGAGAGTGGTCCAAAGAACCAGTGTCCCTGAGTGTCCCTTGGGGGCTCTACTGCACAGCAGTCTGGGAGAGCTGGGCGCCAGTTTCTCACTTTCGGCCCTTAGGAAGCCCCCAGAGTCATGTCAGCTCCCAACAGCGCAGTTACTGCATCTTTGTGCAGCTCCGGGTTGGATGCTTCTCTGATGGGCAGCCGGGCATTCAGAGCCCCGGAGCCAGGAAAGGCACTCTCTGAGACACAGGTGAGGGTGGCCACAGCTTCCCTGACTCCAGGAGCCAGAACTTGCCTCTGGGGCTGCCACACAAGCTCCTTTTGGGGAGGCTTCCTGGTGGTTTGCTTGGATAAGTTGGAGCCATTAAAGGATGGGTGGTCATGTAAACCAGGAAGAGGTGGGCCTCAGTGGGTTGAGCTTGACACCATATTGCCCTCTCTGAACTCTAGGGACTCAAGGGTACCACTGAGCCCACCTGCTTGTCCCATCTTGGGGCTGAGCAGAATTCAACAAGGACCCTCAGATGTCCTTGTCCACTCTGTTTCCCTTTGTTTGATAACCAGAGAAAAGGAGAAAGAGCAGGCATAATAATGCCTGCCTCACAGATGGGGAATGGGGTGAACCGTTCTGAGGCCCTGGTGGATCTCTCCGGGCTCCTGCCAGGCAGAGCCTTATTTGGACTTCCCATGGTGGGGGATTATGGGGATCTGGAAACCCTTTTCATGTCTGGGTGTAGCTCAGCCTGCTGTGTGACCTTGGGCAAGTCTCTTCCTCTCTGTTAACATCTCTCCCATCTGTCCACATTAACCTTTCCATGCTTCCACTCTTCATCTGAAAAATAGGGATAAATAAAATTAACCTACAACAGGAGTAATTTTGAAGACTAAATTTAAAGCATTTATAACAGTGCCTTTCACCTAGTAAGCTTAAGGGTTACTCCCTCTCCTCCTCCTCCTCATTGTTGTGGTTGCTGTTATTACAAGGGGTAATCTCTGAGATTACAATCTTCTATTGTAATATTCTAAGAGTACCATGGACACTCCCCCAGGAAGGCTGCCGGGACCTTTCCCAGGACCTATAGTCTTCTCCCTGATAAGTTCACGGACATATCTATGTAGGTAGGCCTCCTGTTGCCTTCTAGGTAAGACCTAGAATAAGGACTGACATACAGTCCTACCCATCCTGAGCTGTCCAGCCAGGCTTTTCAGGGCCTGGAGGAACCAAGATCCAGTTCTGTGAGTACTGAGGTCTCCTCTGCTGCCTGCTGGGCTCTGTCGCCTGACAGCTGTGAAGGCTGCCAGGCCTCCTCCAGGGAGCCAGAGCACTCTCCATATTTCATGAAGCTCAGTCCATTCGGCAAGCTGGGCGCAGTTGCTTGGTTTCTTGCACCTCTCCTGGGAATGAAGGATCTTAAAGTATCTGATTGCTGCAGGATGCTGGTCACCCTCGCTAGCCATGCTGAATAGCTCTGATGGCTGTTGTCATCCACACACAGGTCAAGCAGAGGCTCAGAATCTGTCTGGGGACGGAGCCTCCCAATGCCCTTTGCAGATCTTCTTTCTACCCCGAGGGCCCTACCTCTCCTTCCCCATTACTCTCCCTGACACTTGTACCTGTGTCTGAAATGAACCCCTGTCACCGGTCATGTCTCTGAGGTCTATCTACCTCACTGGTTGCCATGCGGCTGAAATTCCACTCTGATCACTTTGCTGCCCTGCTCAAACACCTATGATGGCTCCCTGTAACCCACAGGATAGAGTATGAAGAATCAGTTCCTTTCGTACTCAGAGCCCTAGAGGCACCTTCCTTCCAGCCTCCTGAGAGACCTGGGTCTCTGAGTGCTTGCTGCATTTTCTGGTCTCTTTGCCATACCTCACTCCTACACGCTACCTCCTTGGCTCTGAATCCCCCTGCCTCCCTTTTAAGATTTATTTATTTGAAAGGCAAAATTGTGCAAAGAAAGGGATCTTTGATCTCCTGGTTCACTCCTCAAATGGCCACAATGGCCAGGTCGAATCCAGGAGCCCAGAACTCCAACCAGTTCTCCCACGTGGGTGTAGGGATCCTAGCAGGTGGTGGCTCATGTTCTGCTGCTTTCCCAGGCTCATTGGCAAGGAGCTACCTTGGAAGTGGAACCGGTGTCCAGATGGGGTTCTGGCTTTGCAGCTGGCAGGTTAACCTGCTGCGCCACAGTGTGGGCCTGCCCTTGCCCCATCTTTATCCAGCAAAGTCCCACCCTGCATATAAGGCCCTGTTTATACATCACCTCTTCTAGGAAGTCTGTCCTCCTTCAGCTCAACGAGGCCACTTTCAGCTTTCCCAGGGCAGAGATATGGTTTTTTCTAAACTCCATCACCTGCCCAGGGTTCCCCAGGCTTCTAGAAACATCTTCAGTTCTTTAATATTGCCATGCTCACAATCTCTGCCTTTCACACAGTCTTCTCTCTGCCCTTTCTGCTTCCTCTGCTCTTTCCACGTCCCTCTTTCATGGGGACGTGTACTGAGAACATTTCCAAGACTTCTCCTCGCCTTCCACTCTGACCTAGTATTGGTTAAAGCCCTCTGCCTCCCCTGGCCCTAGCATTCCCTTGGTGACCCACCACTGTGGTTTTCATATAGCTCTGTGACTGTCCTTTTCTCCCATCTGCCTGTCCATCTGGGAGAGCCTGATGAACACAGCTGGGTGGGGAGACAGGCTGCTCAGCTGGGCCTGACCTGGCAGTAGAGACTAAGAATTCAGTAGGGACAGGTGGCCTTGTGTCATGGGTGTTCAAATGCAGAGCCATTTAGATGCAGGTGTGTGTGGCATGCAAAGGTCCTTCCACGGACATCCTTTTTAATACTCGTAACCACATGGTGAAAGAGTTACCTTCACCTTTGGTTTATCAATGAGGGAGCTAGGGTTCTTTCAGTACAAACTCACCCAGCCAAGTCAACAATCATTTATTGATCACGATCAGCATTGTGCCAGGCTGGGGGGACTCTTAATAGCAACAGGATATCACTGATGGGTTTTAAACAGCAGGTGCTTGGATCTGTGTTTCAGTTTACTCTGGGGTATGTGTGAGTGGTTTGGAAAGGGACAGGTCTGGAAAGAAGTGGTGAGGGGCAGAAACCACCAGGAGGCTCTTGCAGAGGTTGAAGTGAGGGACAACAGTGTGCTTGACCAGGGAGCTGGCAACAGAGATGGAGAGATACGGAGTAGCGGGGGAAGGGAGGTCTCCAGCATAATTCTCAGCTCAGACATTCAGAATCCAGCCTTCTGGTCTCTAAATTACAGGGCCTTTCAAGGTGTACACTGGATGCCAGGCATGGGGAACTTGATTCTCCACCGCAGGACCCAGTTTCAAGCCACCAGCCCTATGTCCTTAATTGGTGAAAACTGGGTCGTGTGCTTCTGCTCTGCGTGCCTGATGGGCGAGATTTCAGTCTCGTAGTTTGCTTTGGCTGCAGTGGCTGCAGGGTAACAGGTACGTGGCTTTGGCACTTCCTGTATGGGAAGCAGGCTTCCCCTGCTCTAAGGCTCACAAGGTAGGGATCTTTCTCAAATGTGGGAAGTGGGCTCACATGGTAGGGAGCCACAAAGAAAGAGGTTTACACACAGGTTATCTGAGTAGCCACAACAGTCTTGTTAGGTGGCGTTTATCTTCCTCCCACTTTGCAGCTGGGAAAACTGATATCAAGACTCTGCAAAAGCCCTTCTTCCTTTCCTGGGGAAGCAGTGCTGTCTAAAAGCCCTTTTAGCTCTTAATGCAGAGTCATGTATTATGGTGGGATGGCCAGATAGCCCTGCTGCTTCCAGGTCGTGAGCTCTCTGAGGTCTTTTAAGAAAGAAGACTTAGAGCACTTGACCCCTGCCTGGTCCAGTCTCACGCCTCTCCTTCTCCCCAGCAGCCTCCTCCCTGCACCCACTGCTGCTGCTGCTGCTGCTGCTGCTGCTGCTGCTGCAGGAGCTTAACTGCTTCCCACAATATTTGCTGTCCCTCCTGTGTGCACAGCCCTAATGGTGTCTCCAGATTAAGCAATCCCACTGTGCTGTCCCTCCTGTGTGCACAGCCCTAATGGTGTCTCCAGATTAAGCAATCCCACTGTGCTTGAGCCGTGTCTGGAGTAGCCCATTGGATAACGGCAGAAACCATCTTTGCTCCTGGTTCTAAAAGAATAATCACTGTAAATAGCCTCCATTTCCTCCACCAGCCCGGTCTCAATTAGCTAAAGGGAGGTGAGTACAGGCTGCCTGTAATGGGATGTGGGAGCCACTGTGAGCTGTCCAAATGGAACCATTGTTACAGCAGCGTTGATTCAAGAGACACTGCAGGCTTCCAGTTCTTCCTGTAAATGAGCCACTCCTGGGGGAAGTCACAACCCAGAGATCTGAAGTAGCAAGGCTGCAGGATCCACGGTGGGATTTTCAGTGAATTCGGAAGCCCCCCAAGGGGAGGCAAAGGAAAGGTTTTCCTCTTCTCTGCCCACTCCAATCTGTGTCTTTCACCTCCCTTACTGGCAAAGCATCGCTGCCGGAGGTGTGTTTCTCAACCCCTCCTTCAAGAGGGAGGACTCTCCCTCCCTGAGGCTGTAATGCACCAAGCACTGGATTTTACCAGTCCTCTCACTTAATCCTCATGAAGCTCTTGGGAAGTAGGTATAGTAAGGAAACCACGTTCTTGGAAGATCAGAGATTTTCCCAAGGTCAGAGTCAGGATTTGAATGTATCAGCCTCTACAGTTCAGGTTCTTTTTTTGCAGCACTGAAGAGGACACACCATATATGGCAAAGGGGTTATCTTGAATTCATTCTTGGTTTCCCAACTTGCTCTGTAGCCTTGGAGGAGTTTTGTTCTCTGGGTCTCTGCTCAGCAGGGTGAGTCAGATTTTGGGCAGTGGGAACGGGTTGGCTGTAAGGGCATCAGACTGAAGATGAGGTTGGCTTTAGGAGCTTCCTTGAAGGCTGCATGCTTGAAACAGGACTCTGTAAAGCCGCTGACACTTTGAAGATTTAGCTGACTGTGGTTTTAGCTCCTCAGGGCCCTTTCAGACCCATTCCTGTCTGGGTAATCCACAAAACAAGTCAATACATGAAAAGTCCCCACTTTCTGTGCCCCTGCACCTCCCAGCATTTTGCTCTGCTTTTCATCTGAGGAATCGTCCTCTCCTTGGGATATCACTGAGGGCTGGCACTGGGTAAAGATGGAGGGCTCAGGGCTGGAAGGTGAGAGCAGTGAGGGGTGCTGGTGGGAGGCCAGAGTGCAGGGCTGTCTGTGAAGGGCGCCCTGGGGCTGCAGGAAGAGGGGGCGGGGGATGGAGGTACGGTGCCTGCCAGCAGAGCCTGGACACATGTCACTTGTTTGTTGTTCTCATCACCCTCACCTGCTGTAGCACCTCCCCTACAGTCATAAAACCTGGATTCTAGTCCTCTGTCACCTTCTGGTTGGTAGAGAATCTCAAGGATCTCATCACTGTCAAGGGGGTGATGAAAATAGTATATGAGTTAATACTGTATTAAGCATTTAGAACAGTACCTAACATAGTGCATGCTCACTAGATATGAACTATTGTTAGTTACAGGTATTTTGTGAATATCATATGAGTTAATCTCCTAGTGTTCCTATATCATCTTGCAGATAGTCTTCCTCTCTTGGCCCTCATCTTCAATGTTCATGAGCTGTGGTTCCTCTGAGAGCTGATCTGATTCATGATCCAGGCCCTTGACCATGCTCGTCATTGTGTAGGGTCCTGTGCCCATTCCCTCATTGAGTAAGATGTGCTTTCGGGCATTCGGGGAAACTTGTCCCACTGCAGGAAAGGGACAGGCATAAATAGAACAGTGTGTGGATAGGGCATCGATACACATGCAACCCAGATGTGCCCAAGAGGCCTCCCTAGCCCCTGGTAACATACAAATTCACAGGAAGCAAGGTTTTATTAACTGACAGGCTCCACCTGCATGGTGGAGCTGTGGGTGAATTGATGAGCAAGGGCCCCTCACCAGAGTGTTTTAACCAAGATTAAGACATATAGGGCTTATTGCATCCCCTGAGCTCACAGCTCAGAGAGCCCTAGAGAAGGGAAGTAGATTGCGTGGCACGATGTGTTGTTCCTCCTCTACTCTGGCTGGCTTCTTGCACGCACTGCTTCTTTCCAAATGGTTCACAGAGCAGTGATTGGGAGGCAGCTCTAGAATTAGCAATCAGCCTCAGAATTAGGAATTGGCTCTAAAATTTTGTAGTTACCAAGATGTGTTTCTGGAATCTGCCTCCTAGAAATTCACAGCATGTTGCATTCTGGCTTCTGCTCATGACAACTCTGCTTTCTCTGAGTCCCTCACATATGACCTGAATCTGGTGCAGAGGGTCCCCTGTATTCCATGGTATGCTTTACCTCCTCCTACAGAATCCTGCCGCCTCAAACTTGAAAGGGCCTTGGAGCTCCCTGTCTGTCACCTACCTGAGGCTATAATTCCCACTTCAACATTTTACACTGTCTCTTTTCCCCCCATGATAAGATTGGAAGTAAAAATCTACTCATCTAATCACATCTTAGCTTTGACCCTGAGAAGTTGCTATTTTCCTTTTTTTGTACTTTTGTTAAGCATATCAAAAAGGCAATAAGCAACTCATTTTGTTGTTTCTAGCTTTTCTTTTGTGCTATCCTTTTCAGACAGCTGGCTTACTAGATTTTAAAGATACACTTTCTCAATATTGACAATGATAGAAATAAAGGTGGAGCTAACACATGATAATGACTGTTCATTGAGCACTCTTTGTGAAAAGTGTTTTATACGTTGTATCTCTCTTTGTGCATCTCCCTTAGAGTAGCTGACCACAGAACTGGACATACAGGCAGACTGTCAGGCCATACTAATAATAACAGATACTATTTATTTAGCATTCACTCTGGCCTGATAGTCCCACATTCCTGACCTCATGTCATCGTTATAATATCCCTGTAAAATAGATAGTATTATCCTCAACTGCAATTGAAGAAACCTGGGCTCAACATAAGTCATTCTACTCTTCTTTCAACAGACTCATAGAATGCAGGCCAAATGCCCAGCACTTGACAGTGCCAGGAACACACCTTGTCCCTGGCCTCGAGAGGTTCACAGTTTAGTGGCGCTCACAGCAAGGCAATGGCAGTAACTTTCTGGAATGACCTAATGCCTACTTTTATTCTGGGCTTCTGCCTCCCTGTACTTTTCAGGTTAACTGTTTCATTGCTTATTCCTAGCATCTTCAGACTGTGTGTGCAGCCAGGCCCTCCTCTGTTATTTTCTCCCACGTAATCATCGAGTAAGGGTCTCTTGTTGATGCATGCAGATAACGGGGACAGAATCTCCACTTAGGGTTTACCTATCAGGGGTTAGCAGACAAGGAGGGAATGAAAAGAAAGGGAGTATAAAAAAAACCCTCTGGGAACGGAGAGGTGGACAGCTAGTTTTATGGGGAAGGAGGAGATGCTGTTTGTTCAACCTGTGAGGCACAGGTGAGCCAGATGTATTCTCAGTGCTGGAATTGGAAGTCTCAGAACCTGGTAACTCTGTAAGGATGCTTTAGAGTGTGCAGAACAAAATCCTCCACCAAGACTTACTTAAACAGTGAGATCTCCTACTTAGATAATAGGAAACCAGAAGGTGGCCAGACTCCAGGATTCAGTGGGTGAGTGCTGAAACACAGTTATCTTTGTCCACCAACTGACTCCTGGTATGATTTGCAAGGTTATCTCTAGCAGCGATGAAGTGGATATGCTTTCTGGTCAAGTCCAATTGGAGAGAGTGTCTTACCTTGTGATTCTCTGTTAGGGTGAAGAAAACTTTTCCTAGGAGCAATCCTGTTATGGTTCATTGGCTCGAACTGAGTCCCACACTCTTCCTGAACTAATAGCTGGCAGTCTGGGTGACATTACATCAGCTGAAGTGGAATGGATTTGGGAAAGCAACCACCATACCCATTACAGGGTCAAATTTTCCAAGACAGAGCTAAGCATAATCACAGTGAGTAACCCAATGCTGTGGTGGTGTCTAGCTAGAGAATTAGCATGTAGAGTTGCCAGATTTAGAAAATAATATAGGACACCCAGTTAAATGTGAATCTCAGATAAACCATGGCTACTGTTTTAGTACAAGTATGTCCTGTGCAATACTTGCTAGCCTATGTGTCCTGGTATTTGGTACAGACCAAAATGGTCAGGTAAATGTTTAGAAATGAGACATCAGAAAAGATTGCAAGAGCATATAAAGTGCTAGAGACTTAGAACCAAGGTCAGACCTGAGTCCTGCCTTACTTGTGTGAGGTCAGTGAGGTCAGTTTAAAAGGAGAGGAAGGCTGGGACGCTTTCCCTCCACACCTGCCTTGCTCCTGTGGCCTGGATCCTGAAGACAGAGTGATTGCATATCCTCTTTGTGAGGTCCTCATTGACCTGTCCTGCCTTCGCCTTCCAGGGTCCCGATCGCTGTGGGCAGGCCTTGCTACAGATTGGGATCAACATGATGGCGCTGCCCGGAGGCCGCCACCTGGACTCCATGCCCCTGCCAGGGCAGCGGTAAGTTCTACAGTGGTTCTGAGGGCCAGACCTGCACCCATCTGGACTCTGGCTGAGGCCAAGCCTCAGAATCCTGAGGCTACAGGTGGCCCCATCTCTCCAAGCATTGTCTGTGGAGGAGACCTGGGTTGCGGCATTGGGTATGTTGCGTTTAATCAGTTAATATGGCGAGGACTGGGCCCTGGGACAGAGAAGAATCAGGGCCATCCCATCCCCCCAGGAGCTGCAGTGTAATGTGGAGGAAGACAATGGAACAAAGAATTGAGAGGGGTGTGCTGCTAAGAAGGAGACCGCATAGAAGTTTCTTGATCTCCGGCCGGCGCTGCGGCTCACTAGGCTAATCCTCTGCCTTGCGGCGCCGGCACACCGGGTTCTAGTCCCGGTTGGGGCGCCAGATTCTGTCCCGGCTGCCCCTCTTCCAGGCCAGCTCTCTGCTGTGGCCAGGGAGTGCAGTGGAGGATGGCCCAAGTCCTTGGGCCCTGCACCCCATGGGAGACCAGGATAAGTACCTGGCTCCTGCCATCGGATCAGCGTGGTGCGCCGGCCGCGGCAGCCATTGGAGGGTGAACCAATGGCAAAGGAAGACCTTTCTCTCTGTCTCTCTCTCTCACTGTCCACTCTGCCTGTCAAAAAAAAAAAAAAAAAAAAAAAGTTGTTTCTTGATCTCTCTTGGTCATGGGGCTGGAGCCACTGGGGGTCTTTGGGATTGGTGCAGGTCCTCCTGAGCTTTTTGCAGGTGTAAATCCAGAGGTCTTCTCTTTCCCCTAAGTCACCAAGGAGAGAATCACCCGAGCTGATCTTTGATGCCTGAGTTGAACAGGGTTGGGAGTGGGAAGGAGGCCCCCACTGAGCAGCAGATGAAGCAAATAATGGGAGAAGAGCTTTGGAGCTTTTAGCCTGAAGAAGGAAACTGAGGACCACAAGTAGTGTATACCACAGCTTAGTTAATCTGTAGATTTAACTTGGTTCATCCTGGAGGCAAGAAGCAGAGCCCAGATCCATGTTGACCAAGTGTACTAGTTTGCCGGGGACTGCTCTGATTTTGGCAAGAAAGTCTTGTGTCCCTGGGAACCCTTCAGTCCCAGGCAAGCGTGGACAGTTGGTCACCCTAAGGTAGGGTTGACCCACAGAAGAAAATTGCAACCTCAGAGTGATCAGGGCTTCTGCTTAGCCTTGTTTTTCTTGAGACATTTTGATGGGATTGTTTTGAGATGACAGAATCAGAGTGGTCTTTATGAGAATATGAACTCATGGTTTTGTTTTGTAATGTTTTGTATTACATATTAAATGTATACTTAAATCTTACATTCACCCCCGCACCTCTGGATTACCAGGGGTATCTGTTTACTCCATCCTTCATTTTCATACTGCTTGTTTGGATTGTGAGTGTTTTATTTTGTGTATATGTTGCTTTTAAAATTGAGAAAAATTATGAATTATTTAATTTTATTAGAACTGGGTTATCCTCTATAAAGGTACTGGTCTGCTCCCCCAAAGAGATCATTATATAGAGATTTAAAGGGTGGACATTGTGATATAGCAGGTTAAGCTGCCACTTGGGTCACTGGCATCCCATATAGAGTGCCAGTTTGAGTCCTGGATCCTAGCTTCTGATCCAGCATCCTGTCATTTTGCCTGAGCGGCAGCAGATGATGGGTCAAGTACTTGGTTTCAGGGCCAGCATGTGGCACAGTGGGTTAAGTCACTGCCTGTGATGTTGGTATCACATATTGGAGTGCCAGTTCAAGTTCTGGCTGCTTTACTTCCAACCCAGCTCTCTGATAACGCAGCTGGAAAATCAGCAAATGATGGCCAAGGTTCTCCTGCCACCCTTGTGAGAGAACCAGGTGGAGTTCCAGGCTCCTAGTGTCAGTCTGGCCCAGCCATGGCTATTGCAAGCATTTGGGGGAGTAAACCAGTAGATGGAAGATCTTTCTCTCTATGTCTCCCATTTTTTCTATCACTCCACAGTTCAAATAAATAAATAAATGCTTTTAAAATAAAGAGGTTTAAGGATATAGGGTTAGTTTAGGTATGTTCCAAAGGACTGAGAACACTGTTAGGATATAATTAACAATTTCTGTGCAGCTGGAAGCCAAGTGTAAGCAAAACCACATAGAGGCTCTGTCATCTTTGCATACAGTGTTTGTAAGGCAGAACCCAGAGGTGGTGAGATACAGACCTGTCAGGATCTGTGTGTGTTCTCAGGGACGGGGCCCACCTTGGTTTGGAATGGCTAATGGCCTTCTGTGAGGTAAGCAAGTGGGTTCAGCTTTGGACATGAGACTGCGTGGCTTCAAAGCTGACCTCTACTTCTTACCAGCTACGTGGCTTTGTGCAAGTTCCTGAACCCCATCTGTGCCCTGGTTCCCTCATGTGTCAAATGAGGGAATAAGCACAGTACCCACCTCACAGGGCTGATATGAGGACTAAATGAATTCATACATGCAGTGTGTGTGGCATGCATAGGACCTGTTGTTCACAGATTGCCTTTTGTGCCAGGAGCTCTTCCTGCAGGCAATCTTAGAGTATTCTTCCAGAGACCTCCTGCAGACCCCTCACTCTCAGAAGGTGGCTTCACTGGGAAAATGAGGAGTCACAGTCAGAGACTCCCAATAGCCTAGGACTTTAAACTGGGAAAATGTGGACATATTCTGGATGAAGCAGAGTCTCTCCTGCCCTGCCCTGCCCCCAGGCGATGGGTTGGGTGGAGCAACTTTGGCTGCAGGGTGCTCTGATGGTCAGAGCAGAGCCTGGACAGACTGGGAAAGCCATTGTCACAGGGTAGTTTGAGGATTGTGTTTAGCAGTTCTGAGTGCCTTGGCTTGATTTTTAAAAATTTTTTATGAGAGAGTTACAGATAGAGAGGGGAAGAGATAGGGAAGTCTTCCATCCACTGGTTTACTCCCTAGATGGTTGCCATGGCTAGGGCAGGGCCAGGCCAAAGCCAGGAGCCAGGAGCTCTGTCCAGGTCTCCCATGTACGTGGCAGGGGACCAAGCACTTGGGCCATCTTCTGCTGCTTTTTCCAGGCCATTAGCAGTAAGTGAGTTTGGAAGTGGAGCAGCCAGGACTCGAACCAGTGCCCATATCGTATGCTGGCCTTACAGGTGGTGGCTTTACCTGCTACATTGCACAGCTGGCCCCAACTTGATTCTTGATTCTGTTACTTATTAGCTGTAACTTGGGGCTGCAGTTTCTTCCTCTGTCAGATGGGGATGATTCATACATGGTTGAGTTGTTATGAGAATTTAAAATAATACGTATAAAGCTCCTATCTAATACACAGACACTGCTCAGTCAACGTGAACTTTCAGATGAGGAACAGGTCCTCAGTGTCCAGTCTGTGGGACAAAGATCACACCATTTGTACCCTGGAAACCACTGACTTGTCTCTCTTTACCACTTTCTACCTCCTCAGGAGGTTTAATGGTAAAAGGAAATTAAATTGCATAAAAATGATTTAGAAATCAAATTATTACCCTCATAAGCAGGGTAGGATTTTAAACTGATCGTACAAAACAAATACCTTGGGAGTAAAACTCAGACTAGCCTAACTCCCAGAGTTCTGGCAGCCATAAAACCTGCAACCTATGAACAAGATTATGTGCAGCTCTGACTGGGCAGGCTGTGCTGCGAAGACTGGGTGCTTTTCCCTCTAATACCTTCACAGCCTGGTCTTGTTGGGGCTACCTGGAACACTGTGGGGATACAATCCCTGGGGCTACCAGGTTCTAGCATCAGGTGCGTGGGGCCATGTTCCCAGAGAAGGCTCTTGTGTATTTACAGGATGTCAGAGGGGTTAATTTGTCCAATCTGATGCTGCATTATAGGCAGACAATAGCAGCCACCCCTTCTTTTTTCCTGTTTCAAGCTGCAGAGGCCTCTCATGGGAAATAACACCATGGTTATTGTTCCCTGATAAATAAGTAATGCTGGGTAATTGACTTCTTTCTGTTGTGTTCCATGGAAACTGCATTTCACTTTGTAGGGCCATTGTTCACCTCAGTATACAAAAATAAATAAGTAAGTACAGTCAAGTTGCATGGGATCATCCAGCAGCCTGGGTGAATCGTATGGGTTAGACCATTGGTATCTGAAATCTTTGTGAGTAAGTAGCAGTAGAAAGGAGCTGTTCTAGGCACAGCCTCCCAGCAGAGAGTAGGAGGCAGGGAGCAACAGCCCTGATCTAAGGGCACGGGCCAAGACAGGTGGTCTGACCAGTGCAGAGGTTACCAACGCTCATTGCCTCTGAATCTCTGGGGATACTTTCATATTTCAAAACAATGAAACCAGAAAGCAAAATCACATAACTCTACTCTTAGAATCCTTAAATATAGGCCTGAATGGTTGAAAGCACTGGACTCATATCCCAGCTCCACTTCTTACCAGTTCTATGACCTTGGACAGCTGCTTAATTTGTCTGAGCACCAGTTTTGTCTTCCATAACATGGCGGCAGTGATGGCGGCTTCACAAGCCCGTGGAAGTACTTTGGTCCTGGAAGGAAGTCTTTCTAGGGCCTCAGGGTGCTTTGCAGTGCACAGCCTCCCTCGCCAGCCCATACCCACAGCAGTAACGAATTCCTCCTCCTGTCGGGAAGCACTGCTCACTGCTCAGGTCAGAGGGCTTTCCTAGAGGGTCAAGGCTTAATTGGTGGGAGTGAAGGGGGCCAGATATGAGCTCCCTGGACAACAGGAGACAGTGGCTGTTATTCCCTAGCTGGTCTTTGTTTGGTCTTCTGTCTCTGGGCCTCTTTGTTCACATCTGGAGTAGACTCTGAGTGTGGTGGTGGTGCTGGAACCTAGCTATGGTGCCACCGTGCTGGTCAGCGTCCTGACACCACTGTATGCACCAGCAGGGCTGTGCCTGCTACCACGTGGCGTGGGCCTTATCTTCTTCAGGGTCCTGATGACCCTGAAGTCTTGTGGTTTAATTGTCTGCATGGGGTGGTCCCTGGAGGATGAGTTGGAGCTCATTGTCCTCACAAAGCCAAGTCCACACGTCTTCTTCCATCCTTCACTTCTTTCCAGTGCTTCTCTTGCCTGGAAATCAAGCTAGGGCATCTTGATATTTTCTCTCTGGGTTCCTGCCAGTGAATGGTCAGAGTGGGAGTACTGAGTAAAGGGCTGGCAGTTACCAAAGTTGGCTCACTCTTTGAAGAACTTGCTATGGGCTGGGGACTTTTATACACAGCTTTCATTTAATCTTCACCATAGCCCATGTGCACAATCATTATGCATGTTTTTGCCAGTGAGGGGCTGAAGTTCTCTGAGGAGCAGCCTTTGAGATGGAGTTTGGAGATAGATGGTCATTTGGCAGCACCTGTGGGGTCAGCACCATTGAAAGGAGAGGAAGGGAGGAGGCCTGGGTAGAAGGTGAAGCCGAGCTGTGATGCTGGCACTTTGACAGCCTCAGCTGACCTCATAGGGAGCTTTGGAATTAGAGTCGTTCATTGTCCAAAATGGCCAGGGCCTTTATACCCAACTTGAACTGTCTTTGGAAGAAGTTAAGCACTTTTGATTAAGGTGTAGGTGTTATAGCACAGTGGGTTACGCTGCCGCTCGGGATGCTGACATCCATATAGAAGAAGCAGTTCAAGTTTAGGCTCCTCTGCTTCCAATCCAGCTCCCTGCTGATGCTTCCAGGAGACAGCAGATGATGGCTCAAGGGAGACATGGGAGACCCAGATGGAGTTTCTGACTTTGACCTGGCCCAGCCTTGGCTGTTTCAGGCATTTTAGGGAGTAAACCAGTGGATAGATCTCTCTCTCTCTCTCTGCGTTTCAAATAAACAAAACCAAACAAGCACCAAAAAACATTCTAATTGGGAAATCAGTAGGCTGAGGCTTCCCCAGTGCTTTACGTTCCTATGTCAGCAAACCAGCTTCCTATGTATCTTAAACAGTAAAACAAAACTAGAGACTACAAGTCAGAATCCACCAACTAGTCTCTAATCAGGGTCTGTCCACTCTAATCGGTAAACTGTGTTTTCTTTGTCTTCCTCCAGGATAAACCTCAAAGCAGGCTGCCTGCACCTGTGCTGTGGAGCTCTCTGAACCTCTTCTGGCTCTGAGTGATGCCTACCTCATGAACTGTCATTTGCCAGACTAAATTCTATTACACTTATTTTGTTGAGCACTTTAAAAAAAGATTTATTTATTTATTTGAAAATCAGAGTTACACACAGAGAGAAGGAGAGGCAGAGAGAGAGACAGACAGACAGACAGACAGAGAGGTCTTCCACCCGCTGGTTCACTCCCCAATTGGCTGCAATGGCCAGAGCTGCGCCTATCAGAAGCCAGGAGCCAGGAGCTTCACCCGGCTCTCCTGCATGTGTAAAGGGGCCCAAGGACTTGAGCCGTCTTCTACTGCTTTCTCAGGCCATAGCAGAGAGCTGGATTGGAAGTGGAGCAGCCAGGACTTGAACCGGCGCCCATATGGGATGACGGCACTTCAGGTGGTGGCTTTACCCACTACGTCATAGCGCCAGCCACTTTTCTTTTAACGTGGGCAGAAGTAGGAAGGACATGGTTTCAGGTGAGGTGGCTCTGACACAGTATCTGGAAGGCCAGGCAGCTAAAAGCTGTTGACTAATGATGTTCCCAGTGGCTAGGATAACAAGTCCTTCCATAAAAGGGAATCTGGGCAGCATGCCACCATGTCCATCCCTAAGGAAACTGAGGCTCAGAGGAAGTTATTTTCCAAAGGACAGAGCTTATAGGTAGCAGAGCTAGGATAGATGTAGCTAGATGGTACTTAAACCATGTCCATAGCCTATCTAGTCTCTGTCATTGTCTGCAGTGTTCATGGGGCATCACACAAGCAAATCATTTAATCATTTATTCAGGTAGTCATTTGTTCATTACTCTCCAACCAAATTTTTCCACAAATATTTATTGAGTGCAGATCTCGCATTGTGTGCTCAGGGACGTGCTGGGGACTGGGTTGAACATGTCTCTGCTTGCACAGAACTTACACGTTCTTAATCCACTTCCCTCTTGGGCTGATCAGGCATGGATTTGTAGCATGTGTACAACTTGGGGCTCTCATCTGCAAGGGCTGTTGTGAACGAATCTCTTCCTCCAGATTCTCTTCACCTGGAGTCTGAGAAGACTCAGAGATGGGTGCGGATGCAGCTAGTGACAGGCAGCCTCCTGGGTTGCTGCTGCCCCACCTAGGAGACGTCCAGCTCTCCTGAGCCATGGAGGCCGGTGCAGGCAAGTCTGTCACGAAGTAGATAATGGCTTGCATGTGTGCACTTCTGGTTTGTGGCTGGTTTTATGCTACTGGGTCATTTTCTATGACTGTGGTGAAATGTGCAGACTGTAATTGTCAATGGGATAATTGGACATTTTTTTCTGTTGTTTAAGCTGAACTGAAGGCCAATCAAAGCTAGAATCAAATTCCCTCCCTTCTCCCATTTCCCAAGAGAAATCCACAGAAATACAGGGTGTGACCTTGAAAAGGCAGAGGGCCATGATTCAGTAGTTATTTTTAAGAAGAGAGGTGGGATTGAAATTCTTACATAGTGCCGGGAACTGGGATCATGGAGGCATTGAATATTGTGGCTGGAAGTTTTCTCAGAGCTTATCGGTGCTGTCCTTTGGTGGTAACATGGGGAAACTGAGGCCCAGAAAGAGGTAGTAGAAGTGTCACAATATTCTGCAGGCCCCTTGTCCCTATTTAGTGCCCTGTCTTTCCTGAGCTGTGTTTTGTGAGCTCCTCCTCCTATCCAGCCCCTAGCAGGTCAGTGTAGAGGCTCTGTGCCCTCCCCCCAGGGCAGGTCTCATGTAGGAACTGTCTGGAGTAGAGAGACACACTTCATTCATTCACCGCTTATTCAAATGATCTGTATTTTGGATTAACTTGCTTTAGGCCAGATCCTGGGTAGTCCAACAGTGATTTATGTGTATGCCACCTTCTCCTCCCAATGATCAATGTCCTGAGGGCTAAATGGATACCTGATTCAAGTTTGTGCTTCTGATTGTGATTAGAATGCACACAGCAGGGGCTTGCTAGGTGATAGTTAGATAAATAAATGTTTAATAAATCTTCGAGGAATGAATAACAAACCCTTGGCTGGGAGTCTCAGGTGAGTGTGAGAAATTAAACAGCTTAATTTTGTTCTTTTCTCCAAGCCATTCTTCTCTGTCTAGAAAGCTATTCTCATTCTTTTTGGTAGAAAACTGCAATTTGTCGGGACAGGATAAGATAGAGCTTTAAATTGATTAAGTGTTCTGTCTGAGTGGGAGCCAAAGATTTAATTGGTTGAAAGAGAGAACTTGAAGATTCATTTTTTCTTCTAAAGAATTACTCGGAAATATTTTTTGTCTTTAAGATCACTGGAAAGAAAAGCCTGTGGTTTTATCATCAAGTCTCTTGCAGGAGAGCCCAGTGTAATAGAGAGCATGGGTTAGGAGCCAAGGGCCAGCCTTCCGCTATGTTGTGTGTCCATGGGCAATCCTCTTCCTCTCTGAGCCTGAGTTTCCTTATTTAGGATGAGGCAATGGACCAAAGACCTCTGCAGTCCTTCCAGCTTTCACATTCTAGGAGCCTGTGAGTGAATTTTGGATGCCCTTCTCGCTTTACTGGACAAAAAAGTCTGAGTTTAGTGCCACAGGTTTGGGAAAGCAATTGCTGTTTAAAACAAGGTCTTCTCATACCTTCCTACGAAATGTGCAAAGGGGTCCAATGTTTGCCTTGTAGCTGGGGTGGAAATTGCAAGAAATACTGGTTTGGGAGCCCTTATAGCTTGGGAGTGTGTGTCCTGTTTGGTTTTATGGAAGCTACTTGATGTGGCCAGAATGATTGTTCTAAGGGACATGGGGTATCCTGCTTTGATGGAATGTAATGCAGATAGATCTACAGATCCCCGCACTCTACCATGCTTCCAGATTTGATTTGACACAGCCATTTTCACCATTGCCTCCTACTCTGGCTCCACTTAGCACTTGCCATTTGCCCAGTGTGTGATTCCAGGCTTCCATTCCTGTGCACACAGTGTTGCTTTTGACTGAAACTTTATCCTCTTCTGATTCTGCTGTTTTTCCTGGTGAACTTGCAGGCATCCTATGGGGATTGACTTGGGAAACCTACTGGATACCCTAGCTTGGGTTAGGTAATCCTTCTCTGTACTTCCATAATCCTTTCTGTTAACATTGAAATGTTAAATGTAGCACAGTGAGCCATAATCGTTTGTTTGCTGAACTGTACTCAGTAAATGTTTTGGAGTCCATTACAAAGAGTTGTTGGCATATAAAGCACTTCTTTTCAGAGAACTCCCCATATCATTCAAAAGGAGGAATGGAATAAGACAGAAAAGTATGAATTCCAACTTTGGAGGCTTTATAATTCTTAAAAATAGTTATTTGTTTGAGAAGGAGAGGGGAAAAATGAGGGGAAGAGAGCTCCTATCCATTGTTTCTCTCCCCAGATGTCTTTAACAGTCAGGGCTGGGCCAAGGAAGAAGCCAGCAACTGGAAACACAATCCAGGTTTCCCATGTGGGGTGCATGGACCCAATTACTTGAGCCATCATTCATTGTCTTACAGGGACCACATTAGTGGGAAGCTGGAGTTAGGAACCTATGAGCAAATCCAGGGACCCCTATGTGAGATGCACGTATCTGAACAACCAGGCTACCTGTTAGCCCCTTGAAGACTTTTTAATTGAAGTTTTATTCTAAGTAAAAAGAAATTAAAATGAGCAAGGAAAGTAGACATAGATTTCTACTTAAGGAACACTGGATACCAGTCCAGCAGGATAACCTGGGAATGGGGAACTGGTGCCAGTAGCTGGAAGCCAGGCATGTGTCTGCTGAGCTGGGAAAATTGTTCCCACTGGCATCCAAAGGGTCAGGCACAGTGACACTCCCCAGTGATGAGTTTTAAAGAATGAAGTGGTCAATCCAGGAGGCAAGGTGCAGTGACAGGGAGGAGAGACACAAAGGTGGGCAGAGTCCAGAGACTGTCACTTCCCGCTATTCACCATTAATATTGGCTCCCTGGCCCCTTAGCCCTGGTGGGGCTTGTGCTACATGTTCATCAGAGATCCATGATGATGAGGATAATGGAACTGCAGTTTGTCCTGAATTTTAATAACACAAATCCTATTCTCTCTCAGAAAGACATGAGGCAAGAGTTTGAAAAATGACCAGATACAGCCTCGTTTTCAAATGATCACAGCTTTAAAAAAAGCAGTAGTGTGTCATAAAAGGGCAGTCTTTGTAGTGGAAAGAGCCCAGCTTCAGATGTACAGGTCCGAATATCAGCTAAGTTGCTAAAGACCGCCAAAGAGCAGAGCAGTCATGGTCAAGAGCAAGGTTCTAGTATCATATTGCCTGGATGTTTGTTTCTATTTATCCATGTTTCAGTATGAAAACCTCATAGGATTTTTTTCAAGCATTAATGTAATGAGCACTCAAATTTAGCTTTTTATCATTGTAAGCAGTGAGGCCTTTGACAAATTATGCAGTGCCTCCAAGCTTCAATTTCTACTCCTGTAAAATGGGAATGTAATATGCAACTATCAAACCACTACGAGAGTGGGAGCAGAGGGACCTTGGTACCCAGCAGGTGCTCTGTGTTTGGTAATCTTCCCTCTCTGTTGTGTAGGTAGTTAATGCCCTCTGACTTTTGAACAGTCCTGGAGAGCATTATTTCATAGTGCAATCCTTTGGAATGAGACTTGGCTACTCTCTTCTCTCAGCCCTACTCCACCCTGGATAATTCCAGTATTAAAAAAAGCACAAAAAATGAAAACCATGTCATCTGGCCAGTAGCGTGGCATGTGGAGACGACTGTGGTTGCAGCTGGCTCTGTGTTTGCAGTCTGCCAGACTCCAGAAAGTCCAGATTTGGGGGCTTGGCCACCTCATTCCAGATGTCCGGGAAAGCCTCCATCAGAGAGCAGTGACAGGCGCCTTGGGGAGGAGACATCTGTTGGGAGCCAGGTAGGGCTCCTGGGAGCCTTGTCTCCATCTGAGATGCCCTCCTTGCTCCCCAGGCCCAGAGGCCCTCTTTATTAGCATCAGGTGTAGGTTCCAGCTCATCATGAAGAAGGAGGAAATCCAATGACCCAGTCCTGGCCCCTGGCCCCTCTGGTTCTTTGGCCAGAGACACTACAGGCTCCCACTTGGTGGTTTTCCACCATGAAGGGAATGTGACTCATTTCCAGTCCCTCTGCCTTGACCTCAATTGTTGGTTCCTTGCCTCATTGTGAGTGATAGGACCAGCCGACTATTCTTGCAAAGCAAAGATTGTCTGTGTAGTGGGATGGCAGCTTGAAGTTCATCAATGAGGACAGGTGAACCCCTGAGAACAGGGGGGCGGGCAGGGGAGGGGCAGCCCCCACCACACAGCCCGGTGGCCCTATTTAACCAGACATCTTATGCTGGGTCAATCAGCAAATCCAATAGGAGGGGTGGAGCCCAGAGAACCAGAGAGCTAATGACAGAGAGTCAGGCGAGCTATGCAATTATGGGAAGTTCAGCACTAATGCAGTCCAAAACCTTAATGAGCCACAGTCCGTAGACTCAAGCATTGAGAAGAGCAGCTCATTATGTGGCGGCACAGTGACCATGGCTGGGATTTGATGGCCTTGTGATGAGGCCATGTGGGGTTCACCATGGCTGTTCTCCCTGGGAAGCTTGGGCCCTGTTTGGGGCATCTCTCTGCAGGGCCTGGGCCCCACTTCCGATGTGGCCTTGTGTACCTCACAGGTGCCTCACAACAGAAGTCAAGTGAAACAGAAGCTGGCTGTTCCCTGGACGTCTTTCCTATGCTGGCCAGTGCAGACTCCCCAGGAGCCCACTCTGGTCCTGCCCTCCCTGCCCCCCATAGCTCCTCTTCACCCTCCAAGATCTGCGTATCTTCTTGCCCTATGCCACTGCCTTTTTCAGGCTTCTGTCCTCTCTCTCCATTTTATGACCATCATCTCACAACAGGCCACCCTCTGGTCTAGTATTAAACCCTGCTCTGGTCTATTTTCTACAGATGATTTGCATAATTAGCTCACTGTCCGCCTCTTAAATGCTTTCAGTGGCTCCAAATTACCTTCAGGATTGAATCCAAATTCCTAATCATGGCATTCATGGTCTTGGATCAGGCGGTCCCCATCTCTCTTTGGACTCCTTCCTGGCCACACATGCACAGGCCCCTGATGCACTGGGTCAGGGAAACTTCTTGTCATATTACTGCTTTTGTGTCTCCAGGCCTAAGCACACGGTGTCTCCTGTATATGGAAGTCCTTTTGCCCTTGTTGTCCTAGCCATCTGCTGTCCTCTAAGGACCAGGGCAAATGTCATTTCCTTTGTGTAAATATTCCCAGGCAGAGTCAGGCCCTCAGTCTTCTGTGATCCCAAACTGTCCTGCTCATGGCTTCTTGACAGCGTGCAATGTTTATTAATAAAAGCTGAGACTCTGGACTCTGGGGGACTGGGTTTGAGTAATGGCTCCCCAACTTGCACACCACGCGACCTCTCCAGCAGAAGCTTCCTCATCCCCGAACAGGAGTAGCAATTGTCCTTTTAGGATTAGAGGAGATAAAATGTTTGGAGGATTACAACCCCTCCTGGTTCCACGCTGGAACTCAACACATTAGCTACTGTTGTTCCATTTACCAGATTGGGTGGTTGGTGCTTCCCTGCCTGTCTTGGCGGAGTGCCATGAGGGCTGAGTTTTCTCCTGTTCACCTTTGTGCCTCAGCTCTTGGAACAGGCTCGTGCTAGCAGACCCACCGAACACATGTGGAGGTCACGCTCCGGGCCTGGCCTCTCCATGTGCTGCTGTAGGAGTTGCAGGTATAGGACACGTCTCCTGGACCCTGCATTTGAGGGTTTTTTTGAAGGACAGAGCTGCCAGGGCAGCCCAAGGTGGAGGATATTTTGTTCCTGCAGTCTTCCCACAAATGAAGATGGAAAATCCTTGGTCCGAGCCTGAGGCTTGCAAGTAGAACAAGGGCTTTCTGGGGGAAACAGGTCCTCCCACTGGGTTCCGGGGGCTGATGTCAGTTTCTGGAACCTTGCAGATGGTATTGTAACTAGCTCTTGGAAACCCTCTAGTGGTGATTTCTTTACCCTCACCTGCATGTCACAGAACCACACTGAGGTCTCAGGATAGTGAGGGAGTCATTAGACCTGAGAATCTCCCAAACGTTCCACTTTGGCAAATAAAAGTATTCTTCTTTAAGTAAGGAGAACAGAATAGGAATGAAAAAGTTCACTGCTTTCCTTTAAAAAAATTACTTATTTATGGGAAAGCAAGAGAGAGAGCAAGTGAGCTCCCTTCCCCTGGTTTATTCCCCAAATGCCCATTATAGCTAGGGGTCCATCCAGGTCTCCCACCTGGATGTCAGGAACCCAATCACTTGAACCATCAGCTGCTGCCTCCCAGGGCTTGCATTGGCAGGAATCTGGAGTCAGGAGCCAGAGTCAGGTACAAACAAAAGTACAGGTACAAAAGTCAGGTAAGTGCTCCAATGTGGTTGCAGGCTTCCTAACGTTATCTTAACCAGTAGGCCAAATACTTGCCCTGCTAAATGTGTTTTGGTATACACATCAGATCCCATGTTACCACCACAAAGACTGAAGATAAACAGTAGGACTAGCCAGACTCCCACATGTGAGGCGGCATTGACATTGTGTAACCAATCATGCTGAACCTGGTATTTGAACAGAGCACAGCCTTTTCATCAGATAGTTCACTTCAGGAACACAGCGTCTAGAGTCCAATGAGCTGGGCTCAGAGTCAAACTTGACCACTTATAAGCTGTGTGATCCTAGCTAGGTTACCCACTCTTTCGAAGCTATAGTTTCCTTATCTGTAAAAATAAAATCCCAGGTGTACCCTCCTCACAGGGTACAACATGTTAAAGTGGTCCACTGGACAGTTGCACAGGGTGCGTCTTCAGTAAATGTTCCTGTAATGATTACAGATTCTATCTCCCTCGGATCTCACAATCCAATGAGACCAATAGCACAGGTTATCACCACCCCATTTAATAGATTTTTTAAAAAGACTTATTTATTTATTTGAAAGTCAGAGTTACACAGAGAGAGAGAGAAGGAAAAGCAGAGAGAGAGGTCTTCCATCTGATGGTTCACTCTAATTGGCTGCAAGGGCTAGAACTGTGCCGATCCGAAGCCAGGAGCTGGGAGCTTCTTCCGCATCTCCCATACGAGTGCAGGAGCCCAAGTTGAGCCATCTTCTACTGCTTTCCCAGGCCATAGGCAGAGAGCTGGATCAGGAGTGGAGTGGCTGGGTTGAACCAGTGCCCATATGGGATGCCGGCGCTTCTGGCCAGGGTGTTAACCCTGCTGACCACAGCACCAGCCCCTGGTGGATGTTTAAACTTAATTCAATTCCATGAATGTATCTTCCTGTGTCAGGTCCAGTGCCAGGGGAAGCATGCTGGCTTTGCATATAGTCTACAGGATAAAGCAGACATTTACAAGGAAGCAATTGGGATGGAGCATGACAGGTTTAAGAGAGGGTGCTATAGACCCCTAGTAAACGTGAGATGTGAACTCGTCTAGGAATAGAAGGCACCTTCAGAGGAGATATTAAAGCCAAGACTTCAAGGATGCGTGTGGGTAGGCAAGGTGAAGAGGAGGTGGGGAAAGCAATCAGCATGCACGGAAGGTGAGAGGCTGGAAGTCCCAGCCGGGGGACTGGAAGACCTCGGTGAAGCTCGGCCAGTGTTTGGAAATGAGGGGGCCATGAACAGCTCAGGAAATTGAGGCTCCAGTGGTGCTTGTCTTGTGCACAGGCATGCAGCTTTTGAGAGGTGAGCGTGGGAGGAGTGATGGTTCTTCATCAGATCTTCTTGCTGCTGCTGTCCTCATACTGATGCTCATACATACACTGGCAATGCGCCCACTCCTACACACCCTTTTAAGAGATTAGATGTAAGGCATTCATGATTTCATGAAAAGCCAGGTGGTGTTAATGTTGTCTCCCCTCAATCAGAGTCCATCTAAAATGCCAGAGTTTGAGAGTTAACAAGATGGGGTTCTGAAGCTGGCACCACAGCTCACTAGGCTAATCCTCCGTCTGCGGTGCCAGCACACTGGGTTCTAGTCCCTGTTGGGGCGCCGGATTCTGTCCCAGTTGCTCCTCTTCCAATCCAGCTCTCTGCTGTGGCCCAGGAGTGCAGTGGAGGATGGCCCATGTCCTTGGGTCCTGCACCCTCATGGGAGACCAGGAGGAAGCACCTGGCTGCTGGCTTCGGATTGGCGCAGTGCACCGGCCGGCCATAGCGGCCATTTGGGGGGTGAACCAATGGAAGGAAGACCTTTCTCTCTGTCTCTCTCTCTCTCTCTCTCACTGTCTAACTCTGCCTGGCAATAAAAAAAAAAAAAAAAAACAAGATGGGGTTCTGAGTCAAGGGAGAGGAGGCAGCTCTGTGTACACATTGGCTCATCTGGGCTGGAAGCAGTGGCCTGCAGCCACATTCAGTGTTGTTGGGTTTCTGAATAGAGATGGCTGGGAGCACTGTTAGAATGCTGGACAGACTCAGGAGTGGTGAGAGCTTAGGTGTTGGAGTCAAGTGGACCTGGGCAGAAGTCTTGGCACTATCATTGACTAGTTGTAAGCACCTCTCTCAGCCTTGGTTTTTCCTTCTCTGTAAGATGGGAATCATATAAGTTTGATATCATATGTGCAAGTACTTTATATGTGTCTTGTACACAAGTGGTACTCAATAAATAGTTTCTCTTATAGCATGCTTGGAACTGTGTTACATTAAAAAATGATTTGTTAGAGTAGTCAAATCTCTGCTCTACCCTGTAACCCTCCTATGGATTGAGAGCAAGCCCAGCCTGGAGAAATGGATGCAACAAAGTGACAGTAGTGCCATGGTCTATTCCCCCTTACTCCTAGCATTAGCTTTAAGATGTGATGGTGGTCCATGTTTCCATTTCCCCAGCACTCTAAGGGTTATCCAAAAACGTGAGGTTCTCTCTCTTCCCTGTTATCTGAACAGTTACATTAATAAGAAATTATGTGGAACACATATACCAATCATAACATTATGTGGTAGAGTGAACATTGAAAATTGGGATTTCTGAGTAATGTTAACCTGAAACTTCCTTCTACTGCCACAGCTTAGAGCAGGTCATGGCATGGAGATGGGAGAGAGTTCAGAGAAGCACAGAAGAAAATTGACCATTCCTCAAATAAAAGGTGGATAAAGGGTCTATTTTTAGAGGCCATTGAAGGGAAGACAATATCCTTAATGTGTCTGATATTGCACAGGAGGTCTGCACCAACTTGGAAACAGGGTTGCTGTGAACTGGTTAAGTGTGGTAGGCTCTCTGTTTAAATGTGACCTTGGAGCCTGATGCACAGAAAGTCCTGTGTGGATGAGCGTGAGATTTAGAAGGGGATCGGAAGCAGGACAATGAAAACATTGGAAAATATTAAGATCGGTACAGTCACATTTCCTTTAGTCACACTTGGCTGGGGCCCTTCCAGACCCTTTGCAGAGGGGTTGGAAGTTAATACACTAATCTCACTGTAAATTATTTATAGCTTGTTGCATAAATAATTATGCTTAAATTAACTGTTTGGTAAATAGTTTATAGTTCAGTGCATAGCAGAGGTTATGTCACTCTATTGCTCTATGTGTTGGCTTTAGAAAGCACTCAGTGAAAGATTCTTCCAGGTTGCATTATAGAGAGGTGTGTGGGCTGGGTGGACCCAGCTGACACCTGGTGGTACTCAGAAAAACCCCAAGTGCTTACAACAGCCTCCACGGCCACATGTGATCGGGTCTGATCCCTTTCTGAGCTCACCATCTACCAGGGCTTTTCCCTGCTCACTTTGCTCCAGCCAGTCATCCCTGATCTGTCTCAAACAAACCAGGCATACTCTTGCCCAGCCCTAACCGTTCCCTCCTCTAGGACTGCTCAGTACCCACATTGCAACATGGCTAATTCTGTTACCTCCTGAAATTACTGGCCCAGGTCCTACCTTCAATGATACTACACTACACTGATGACTTATATAAAATAGTAATTACCTCCCTGCTTCTCGCATGAGCAATCTTGGTCCCTCTTACTCTTACTCTGCCTCTACTTGTTACTGAAAGAAGTCTGCTTTTAACATAGTATATTTCTACATTTATTATATTGATTATTATTGTTTGTTCCCCCTGCTCCAGTGGCCCCTCCACAGAGGCAGAGATGTTGATTTGTTTTGCTCATTGATGGATCCCAAGCAGCTAGAATAGTTCCTGACACATTGGAGGCATTAAGTAAATATTTATTGAATGAGTGAATAAATATTTAGAGTGGGACTTATGAGAGTATGTGGGCTGCACACTCTACATGGATGCTGGGAATGCCTGGGGGTTTTTGGAATGAAGTTCTAAGACAGAGGGACTGGAATTCTCTTTTTTTAGAAAAGATTTATTTTATTTATTTGAAAGCCAGAGTTAGAGAGAGAGAGAGAGAGAGAGAGTTATTCCATCCACTGGTTCAATCCCCAAATGTCCACAATGCCCAGGGGCCGGGCCAGGCTGAAGCTAGGAGCTTCTTCCAGGTCTCACACGTGGGTGGCTGGGGCCCAAGCACTTGAACCATCTTCCACTGCTTTCTTGGTTTCATTGGAAGGGAGCTAGATCAGAACAACTGGGACTCACCCAGATGAGTTGCTGGTGCCACAGGCTGTGGCTTAACCCACTATGCCACAACACTGGGCCTAGGACTGGAATTCTTGAACAAAAGAGCTGGTGGTTCTGTTGGACTCACCCTATGTCAATCTGTCTTCTCACTTTGTTCCTCCTGCCCATTTAGTGCTCACATTAAAATCTGGATATCATCTTTGGCTATTCCTTCTCAGTCATCATCTGTGTGAATCAGTGTCCAGGGCTTGTTGATTTTAGCTTCCCGATTATTCATGAAGGATTGTTGACCAACGTCACTTCTGCCCTTGGAACTCAGGATTCCTTCTCTCTTTACACTTGACAGCACTTTGGATGAATAGAAAATCCTTGGCTCACCCTTTATTTCTTCAGAGTTTTAAATCAACAACTCTACATTTTTTTCTGATATAAAATATTTTCTCGGAAATAATCTAATAATAGCATAATTTTCTGTCCCTTATCCACAAAGGACTCCTTCCCTCCCTTTTTCTTTTCCTGTCTGTCTCCTTTCTTTCCTGACTTTGTTTTCTCTTATCCATAATCTTACTAAGTAATGTCTTATGTGTTTGTTTCCATGTATGAAGTATGTCCTTTGTATATAAAGTTTTAACAATTTTTTTTAAAAATGTTACTTAATTTATTTGAAAGGCAGAGCTACAGACACAGGGGGAGAGACAGAGAAAGAAAGATCTTCCATCCACTGGTAAACCCCAAATGCCTACAGCATCTGGGGCTGGGCTAGGCCAAAGCTAGGGTCCAGGAATTTTATCCAGGTCTCTCAGGTGGGTGGCAGGAATTCAGGTTCTTGGGCCGTCATCTGCTGCTTTCCAGGCACATGAGCAAGAAGCTAGGTCAGAAGTGTAAGGGTGGCACGATCCCAGGTCTTCTAATGTGGGGTGCAGTGTCCCACACACTGACTTTGACTTGTTGTGCTACAACTTGCTATGCCCCCAAATATGCACTTTAAAATCCTTTTTCCTCCACAAGAAAGTTTTCCTGATATAGTTTTTAGTATTTATTTTATTCCTGTGCTTTGAGTGTTTTCCACAGTAACTTTAACTGTGTGAATGTTGGCTCATCTCTACTGAACTTTAATATTTGCCATTTTCTATTAAATTCTGGTTTTTTTTTTTTTTTGGACAGGCAGAGTTAGACAGTGAGAGAGAGACAGAAAGGTTTTCCTTTTTCCGTTGGTTCACCCCCCAAATGGCTGCTACAGCCGGCGCGTTGCAGCTGGCACACTGTGCCAATCCGAAGCCAGGAGCCAGGTGCTTCCTCCTGGTCTCCCACGTGGGTGCAGGGCCCAAGGACCTGGGCCACCCTCCACTGCACTTCTGGGCCACAGCAGAGAGCTGAACTGGAAGAGGAGCAGCCGGGACTAGAACCCAGAGCCCCAACCGGGACTAGAACCCGGGGTACCGGTGCTCAGGTGGAGGATTAACCTAGTGAGCCGCGGTGCCAGCCCTATTAAATTCTTTTTATCTTGTTTTTTCATTTAAATTCTTGAAAATTTTTACTTTTGACTTCTTAAGATATTATGTGTTTCTTGTAGAGGCTTTGTTTCTAAAATGATTTTTCTTCTTTTATTTTGGATCATTTCTGGGTTTAGGACAATTTCCTTCCTGAGAATTTATGCTTCTCTTCTAAGTCTTATGTCATTTTCTTAAGATTTTTAAATTTATTTTGAAATAGTAAATTATGATTTTATCTGTTTCATGAGTGCATTTTCCTGGCCTTTTCTCACTGAAGGGCTATGTTTCTGCTCTTTATTTTCTTTTAAAAATAGCTATGTGTGGGATAATATTGCAATAATTTTTATTGCTCATTTTTAAGTAAAATTAGCTTTTATGAACTTTTAGAGGAACACAGGATTCAAGAAAGCTCTTCTGACTTCCTAGAGCTCCACTGACTTTTGTTTTTGTCCAGAGACCAAAATATGGCGAGTTCTTAGCTCTGCTTCCTTCCCTCACATTGATCTAAATATCTCTGTCTTTTACCTCTGTTGTACTTGTCCTACCCAATTCTGATTCTACTCCCAGAAGTTTAATGTGGTACTTGGTTATAGAAGAGGTTCCTGCTGGGTGAGGTTTGGGAATTCACAGTAGACCCCTTGTGCTCACCTGCTGTTAAAGAGACCAGCACCCTTCTACTTTCAACTACTATTCTCAAATTTTCATACTGTGCTTTCTGGTAAGTACCCAGTTTTGGGGTTCTCCTTTCTCATGTTGTCTGAAGCCACCCTATTACTTCCTTCTTCTTGTCCTAAAGTGATACCGAACAGGTCCCACAGTTGTTGAGGTTTGTCTCCACTTGCTTGTGTTTTGTGGCTTCTGGAGATACCTTGTCATTCAGTTTTGTTGTAAATATTACTCAGGGGAGTTCCATTATCTGGTTGCTCTGTCAGTATTTGTGTGGAGACCTGTAGACATTAAAAACTAAGCTGCCATCACTGTCATCTTCCTAGAAGTTTTCCTCATCTTCTCACATTTAAGTAAGAAAGTTAAGATGACAGAGTTGTTTCATTAGAATTTCTGTGCTGGTGGGCCATAACCTCCCAGTGTCCTCCCTGGCCTGGTCAGCGTGGGCCTGGACCTAAGTGAGATGTGCAAGCTAGACAGGGCGTGGGGAGTAGCCGCTGAGCGGGGGTACGAGGAGGCAGGGAGTCCGCAGCTGACTGGTGTGCTCTGTTTGTTCTTCCCACTGTGTGTGTGTGTTGGTGGATGAAAGAGGAGGGATCTGTACAGTGTCTAAAAATAAGTTATTTTCAGCTCATTCTTAAAGAAAACCAGATTGTGATTTCGCCATTGTGCCGTATCCATCCTCATTTCTGAGACTGTCACTCGGGAAGGTGGCTCCTGCAAGTGAACACCCTGGAGCAGGTCTGCGCCCCTGGGGCCTGCCATTCTTCATTTTCCTCTACCCTCTCTCCCAGAGGTGTTTTGTTTTTTTTTTTTTTTTGATTTATTTTATTTATTTGAAAGACAGAGTTAGAGAGAGGTAGATAAAGAGAGGTCTTCCAGCCACTGGTTCACTCCCCAAATGGCTGCAAAGGCCAGAGCTGAGCTGATCTGGAGCCAGGAGCCAGGAGCCAGGAGCCAGGAGCCTCCTCCGGGTCTCCGACATGGGTGCAGGGGCCCAAGGACTTGGGCCATCTTCTACTGCTTTCCCAGGCCATAGCAGAGAGCTAGATCGGAAGTGGAGTGGCCGGGACTCGAACCAGCACCCATATCATATGCCAGCGCTGCAAGTCAGGGCTTTAACCCACTGCGCCACAGCACCAGCCACTCTCCCAGAGTTTAGACAGTCAGTGACTCACAAATTCCTTCATCCTGCTGTTTCTCAGAATGGCCCTTGAAGCCCCTGCATGGGAATGTGGTCCTGGTCTCCCTGGATCAAGGCTGCTTCTTTACTCCTCTCATCCCCCCCACCCTTCACTTTTTTCTTTTAGAAAAGGGTAGGGGTTAGGGGGAGCAAACAGGTTAAGAGCAGACTTTGGAATCTAGGAGGTCAAGGTTTCAATATCAATGTTACCACCTTTTACCTGGGTGGTTTTACTTCTCTGTATCTCAGTTTCCTCATCTATAAAATGGAGATACCAATAATACCAATGTTAGAAAAAAGACCTGGGGAGTAAATCAAATAATTGATATAAAGTATGCAGCATGGTGCCCAACACATGGAATGTGTTCAGCAAATGCTAGCCGCCATTGTATTTAGAGTTATTACTGAGGGATCAAAATGTTGATATGGGAACGGGCAGCAAGGGGAACTGTTCCCTTGTATCATGCAATATGCTAGGCCCATCCCATTCACTAATTAATCAATACTTCCCTCAACTTTGTGTAGAGGGTTCTGTTATTTCTATTTTACAGTGGTATAAATCAAGGCTCAAAGAAGTGAAGAAATTTATTTTGAAGACTACTAATTTACGTTGTTAAAGTCAGGGTACTGAGTGACCAGAGGAGGGCAGAGACTTCTGGGTTCTCCTCATAATTCTGTTTCTTTTTCTGGTTCTGGGCCCATGGATGTGTTGACTTTCTGAAAATTTATCAAACTGCATTTTTTGTTATCATTTGTTCACTTTGATGTGCATATATTACATTTCAATATATATATATATATATATCATTTCAGAATTTTCAGGAAAAGAAAAAATAATGAAACAGCAGTTTTCCTAAAGACACACAGGTTATGGGAAGCGAGCTAGGTCTTTGTACCTCCAGGTGGCCACACGCAAGCTTTGTTGGCTTGTGCTTGGATTAGGTCCTCCTTTGCTTATGGCCCTAAGACTGCAGGCTGCTCCATCCTGAGGAGGATCTGGCTCAAGGCCTGTTTGTCCAGGTGAATAAGGAGGGAGCACAGTCACCATTAGCCAAGCAGAGGGCCTCCGAGGAAGGGCTCCCCAAGGCAGCCAAGCACTGAAGGCACAGGTACAAGAGGCCTGCTTGGGATTCAGCCATTGTGGACTGGAGAAAAATATCAGTGGGGTTTGCCCTGTTCCTTTCCCCTGAGAGAACACTTTGTACCTGCCAGCCCGACTAGGGTCCCCTTTCTTTCTTTCCTCTCCCAAGTTCTTGGAGAAGGGGTCTAATACTTGCTTTTTAGCCGGTTTTTGCCTGCCCATTCTCTGCAGCATAGGCTTTCTAGGTCTTCCTCCCGTGGGACTCACTACACAAAGCTGGAGAGACAGCCAGGTTTGGCTTGTGCATTGGGTTGGGGAAGAAGCAAGGGAAGTGAACCTCTTCCTGGAGGGAAGAGAAATTCATTTGGATTCCCCTATCTACTCTGTATTTTAGAACTCAACTTTGCAATTTTAGGATAGTCTTAGTTTTACATAAAGTTGCAAAGATAGTACAGGATGTTCCTATAGACCCCTCATCCAACTTCCCCACTGCTTTTGTCACAGCTGAGGAATCAGCATTAGTCCGTTGCAGTTACTTGAGATATTACTGCTAATATCTCAGGATATCATTTGAATTTTTTTTTTTCAGTGAATGGCCCTTTTCTGTGTCAGGATTCCACCTGGTTTTTCACATTACATTTAGTCATCACTTCTTAGTCTCCTCCTGTCTAGGACAGTTTCTCAGTCTCCTCTTGTTTTTGATGACCTCAGACAGCTTTGCAGAGGATTGACCAGGTATTTTATAGATAATTCCTTAGTTTGCGTTCATCTGATGTTTTTTTCCATGATGAGACTGAAGTTATGTCTTTTGGAGGATGAATGCCCAGGGAGGAGGAGGTAGGCTTCTTACCATCCTGTAACCAGGATGCATGCTGTGAACATGACTTCTCTTTGGTGAGGTGAACCTCGAGCACTTAGTTAAGGTGGTGTCTTCCAGGTTTCTCCATTGTGAAGTTACTTTATTTCTTCCCTTTTGATATTCTCTTCTTGGACAGAGGGATGCTAAGTGTAGCCCATGCCCCACTGTTTTTAATCATCAAGTTTATATGACATTAAGACCCATAAACACACACATACTCAGCTGAGTATTTGTGCATGTAGGGAAACAAAAACTGACACCCACACATGCAGATACAGGCATCCAGATAATATAGACAGACACCCACTCAGATGAATTGTTCACAAACACAGACATAGCCACAAAAACACAGATCCTGGAGAAATCAATAGTTTTGTTTTTGTCTACTTCTTCTAGCTGAGTGAGGAATCAACTAGGATTTTAATTAACACAGCTTCTGAAATTTCACTTTCATTCTAATTTTTTAAAGATCTTGAGGAGCAAAGAGTGATGATGCCTCCTGTGTGCATTGGGGGTGGAGGGCTAGACAAAAATATGAGTTTGGGATCTAAGCAGATGTGTCAGGATGAGCCCAGGCCTGGGGCATTTGGTGGCCCTGACACCCCTTTTCTCGTTTCCTAGCCCTTCCGTGACTGCAGGGCTGGGATGGCTCTTTCTCCTGCAGGCCAGAGGTAAGGGGGTCCAAGTGTCTCTTTTCAGAGAGTCCCAGAGCTCTTCCTCAGGAAGTCGTGCGGAAAGCTGACCCTGAGCCCAGGCACATGGGTTTCCGCTGTGTCAGGCGCTCTCCTGGGTGTGGTGTGGCCTACCAGCCCTCTCGGTCACCACTGCTGTTGCTGTGCTTTGCCTCTCTGACAGCTTGTTAGAGCTTGCACCATAAACACCCTGCTGCTGCTCTGGTATCCAAGGCTTCTCAAGACCAGAGCCCTGTTCTGTCTTTCTGATTGCCTTCCTTGCAGCTCCTGCTCTTCCAGAATGTACAGCTCTAGTCCAAAGGATTTGCCCGTTGTCCCGCTGAGTGCCCCACTCTGGAACTTGCTCCCATTATCCTGACATGCACAAACTCTACCCAGCTGCACAGCCTCCTCTTCCAAGTACCTTGCCCTGCTCTCCAGCTGGAAGGGATGGCTCTCTCCTTTGAATTCCCAGAAGACTTTTACTCTGAGGAATGACACCAACTCATCACTGCCTAGTGGTTTGTGCACTTGCATTTTAGGGAAGGATCTTTTGGTCTAAGCAATAGAAATCAACTCTCGGATTTATCTCCTCACTCCCTGAATGATCCTGTGGTTTCTCATGGAACAACTGAAGTCACTATCCTTAACATGACCCCTGTGTGGTAACTCCAGTCTCTGTGACTCTCGGTTCTAAGTGTCACAATTGGAGAGAATGAATTAGTGCAGCATGTTTCAGGCCCTTGGCGCTCCTCCCCCAACCCCCCATCAACCACCAACTGTAACCCAGAAGTTTTACACTGCTCAGACAAGACCACCAGGGGCACTCATAGAATCTGAAGGAGGGGGGCTTTTCTCAAAAAAGAGGGAAAACCTGAAGCCAGAGCAGCCACATAAGGAGTAGCTAGTGTGAGTTGTCTCTGCTATTGATAGAAGAGGGAAGAGGGATGCTGGGAAGACAAAGTAGCATACATCCACTGCAAAGTGTTTATGGAGCGAATGAGTCACGGGGTGGAATGACTAGTACATCTGTTGCCTCTTTAGAGCCTTAGGTCAGATTGTTTCCCAGGTGTGTGTCCCTGGAACACAACCACAATATGCATTTCCAACTTTTATATTCCTTTATTAATCATGTCAGCCTCGGGTGCTCTCTGGGTAGCTTGAGTGAGGAGGAAAGCATATGAAATCTTCTGTATGGTACAGAGGTATAGCAATAAATGCCTGGCATTTGATCACTCATGTCTTGGTGTGTATTAACTGAGTAACTGATCCGTGTTGGGCACAGGCCATATGTCAGATGCATGGGACTGGCCCTCCCGGGACTTGAGAGTTCAGAGAAATATCAGCTGTGAAAGAGTGTTATTAGTGCACCAGTGGATGCTGCGGGGACCCAGAGGAGGTACTGAGGTGCTCGGCTGAGGCTTTCTAGAGGAAGTAATAGTAGAGCTGGGTCTTGCAGAGTGAATAGGAGCTTGCCAGTTAGAGAAGAAGGAAAGGGGATTTTAGTCTGAGAGTATTTTAAGTATATTCGAGGCTACCAGGGACTGTGAAAGAGGGTGGTGTGGTTGGGAAATCGGTGGGTGTAGTGTGCCTGAAGTATAGAGAGTGTGTTTGTGACAGGGACACTAAGAATTGGGAGAAGGTGGAGAATGGAGATATGTGGGGAGACTGGGCGCAGATTATGGAAGTTTCTTATCTTATGCTCTGGAGTTTTTACTTAATCAGGGAGTAATGGCCTGGGGATGTGGGGAGGGAGGGCACTGAGGTATTTGACCAGAGGAACAACCCATTTCAGAATCTAGGTAGAAAGCCCTAATACCCTATCTGGAGAATATGAAGCATTGCTGCTTTAGGAAGTGAATATGTCCACATGAATTGAATACAGTTCTGCTCTTGGAGATTTGTGTTACTGGTTTGAGATACTGACATGAAAGGGCATATATGTATGAGAATGTTTTACTGCTGCATTGTTGATAGTCATCAAGAATTGGAAACAAAATGAATACCCAACAATGGAAAAAATTATTTGATAATTTGGTATATATGAAAGCTGAATAAGTTTTAGACTTTGGCAATAATGTTTTAGAATCCTGTTGACTTGGAGGGATTTTTGTGTTAAGTAAGAAGATTAAAGTATGGCTAGGTGTGTATATTCTAAAACAATCAGTGGGTCAGAAAACTATGTATATGTATATATTCTTAAATATAAGTCTGTGTAAGAATTTGAGTGTGGGGAAAAATATGAACTGACTCCTCCTAGGTCACCATGAGTCAACTGGGGGCGGGGCTGTGCAATGACAGGAAAGTGATAATAAGTTGTGAAGACTAGCAGTGGTCTACATAGTACATGTGGCTCAGTTCCACCCCAGAGAAGCTAAATATGAGTTTATAAAGATAGAATAGGAAGCAGCATGCTGTGATTTCATACTTTAGGCGATTTTCTTCTCCCTCTTTTCTGTATCTGTGTCTGTATGCATATGCATAGACCCAAACATGTAGATATGTGTATATGCAAATTCTGTAAAAAAATACAATAGCCTCATGAAAGATGAATGAGACAGAAAGATCTTTGGTGAGTTTTTGTTTTTAACAGTTTAAAATAGGCAGTTTCCTATTAGACAAACACACATGTAATTTCCATGGCTATACATTATATGCCACCTGGTTAAAAAAATTACATCTGAAAGCTTTATACCCAAACAACTGCATCTTTCAGAAAGTCCTGCTCCTTCTCATTAAATATCCATAAGCATGAAGACATGACTTTAACCTTGATGGTTGTAGTATGCCTTAATTGCTTCAACTGTACTTGATAGCTTTGCTTCACCAGGAGGGCCTCATTGGTGCCCTAGGCTGTACTGACCCAGAATAAAAGTGAAGTCCTCACCTTATGCTTTGCAGGCCTATAGGCTCCACCTCCCTGCCCCCATTGCTTCTACCTTTTCTCCCATCTTGGCTGACTTCTCCTTGGAATTCCTCACACATCTCCAGGTCACTTCACTGCCCCAGAGCTTTTGAATTTGCCATTCCTTCTCCCTGGAACAAATGCTCACTGGACATCCTCCTGGCTCACTTCCTCATGTCTTTCACATTGTGCTCAAAATGTCCCTTTCTCTGTGAGCCTCCCTGGACCCACTTTTTTAAACTGCAATGCCTGTTTGTCCCTTCCATCCTTGATACATTCTAGGTGTCTTCTCTATTCTTTTCCTTCCTAACACTCACTGCCACCAACATATTGCTACCTTGTTGGTTTATTTTGAAAATTGATGGTCCTCTTACTAAATCTAACTTTCACAAGGGAAAGGATTATCTGTTTGCTGTCACAGCCCAGGTCTTCAAGCTATACTTGGCACATTGTAGAGCCTGCAGGCCTATTTGTAGAATGATTGAGTGAGTTGATGGCAGGTGGAGAATGGCTTGAGGGATGTAGGATTAGCCACAGAAAGACTCTTTGGAAGGCTCTATTACTAGCCAGAGACAACGGTACTTGAGCTCAGCCTTCATGGTTAATTGCATATGTCTTCTGTTGTAAAATGGTGCTGAAGCCTCTTATTGGCTTTTAACTTCTCATTCATTTGTCTTGATTCTTAAGGCAGAGTCAAGGCTCCTTGGGAATGGAGGCTAGACATCTCCGTCTCTGTTTTTCCTGCAGAGCCTGGCACTTATGTGATACTAAACTAAGGCTCTTGACAGATGTCCAATGCTTCATTAATTATCTGCTATTACTGGCTTTTATTTGACTAAGGGGATTTTAGAGTGATTTTTATTTGATTAAGATCTTCGGAACTAATCTATGTTCTCATGGTGTTATACTTAAGAGAGTTAAATTTATTCCATTATGAAAGTGACATCCATACTCACTATAGGAAATTTGGAAATTAGTAAAAAGTTGAAAAAATTAAAGACTTTAGTTTTACAACTCAAAGAGCCTTTAGCATTTAGATATCTTTATATATTTTTTCTAGACAGAGCTATTTAACATTCTTGTAATTGTTGTGTGTGCAGTTACATTTTGCATACTGCTTTCCTTGTTTTACATACACATTTTTATTTGCTATAATATTCTGGAAAGCATTATTTTAAATACATGTATACTATATAACCACATTGCTATGCCAGAGCTCACTTAATGTGTTATTTGATAATTTGGGCTATTTCCATTTCACCCTTATTGTACAGACCATCTGCTGTTCTGTCAGACTTCATGGCTTGTTATTTATTAGTCTAATCACTTATCCTCAAAACTTCTCGCCTCCATCTTCTTTTTTTTTTTTTTTTTTTGACAGGCAGAGTGGACAATGAGAGAGAGACAGAGAGAAAGGTCTTCCTTTTGCCGTTGGTTCACCCTCCAATGGCCGCTGCAGCTAGCGCGCTGCGGCCGGCGCACCACGCTGATCCAATGGCAGGAGCCAGGTGCTTCTCCTGGTCTCCCATGGGGTGCAGGACCCAAGCACTAGGGCCATCCTCCACTGCACTCCCTGGCCACAGCAGAGAGCTGGCCTGGAAGAGGGGCAACCGGGACAGAGTCTGGCGCCCCGACCGGGACTAGAACCCGGTGTGCCGGAGCCACAAGGTGGAGGATTAGCCTAGTGAGCCACAGCACTGGCCTCTGCCTCCATCTTACTATCTCTAAAACAAAGGTTCATGAATGGAAGAAGCAGTGTTGAGTGCGTATAGTAGATGCTTAGGAAACACCGGATGGACTGGAATTGGAGCCCTTGGAAACTGTGGGGTACTGATGGTCTTCCTGGCACTATTCCCTGGTTGCAGGCTGCACCTGATGCAGGTGGACTCAGTCCAGCGCTGGATGGAGGACCTGAAGCTCATGACCGAGTGTGAGTGCATGTGCGTCCTGCAGGCAAAGCCCATCAGTCTGGAGGAGGACGCACAGGGCGACCTCATCCTGGCGGGTGGCCCCAGCCTTGGGGACCCCCTGCAGTTGCTGCTCAAGCGGGGCTGGGTCATCAGCACTGAACTGCGCAGAATCGGGCAGAAGTTGGCCCAAGACCGCTGGGCTCGTGTGCACAGCATGAGCGTGCGTCTCACCTGCCACGCCCGCTCCATGGTCAGCGAGTACACTGCTGCCAGCAGGAGTTCCTCACAGGAAATGAGCCAGGTCAGCTGCCCCGGGATGGAGGTGGGTGGGTGCTGGGAGTAGGGGTGCCTTGGAGAAGAGTGGGTCTGGACTGCATTGAGTGAACCTTTGCTGCCCCAGGGCCTCCCTCCCTCCCTCTTTGGTAAAGGAGTGGAGAAAGACTATTAGAATCTGAACTGATTTTCTACCAAGTGCTTGTGCTGGGTGTTCTTACACATTTGATTTAACCTGTGCAGCCTGAGAGGCAGGCACCACCACTGTGCAAAGCTACTAATGGTTAAATACACCAACTTTGAGGTAAGGCTGCCTAGGTCCAACTGTCAGCTCTGCTGTGTGACCTTGGCAATGTACTTAACTTCTTTCTGTCCTGTTCCTTGATCCTAGTGGGTATAATAATAGTATTTGTTTCATAGACTTATTGTGAGGACTAAGTGAGTTTTTACATATAAACTAAAGCAGTTGATTAAAATGTATTACAATTGTCCTCTGCATTTTATTCATTAGCACACAGAGCTTCAAGAGGCTCACTAGCTTGCCCGAAGGGATGCACTGGATGGTGCGAGCAGCTTCAACCCAAGATTCTCTGATTACACAGCCCATGATTTTGAACCTTCTTCTCAAAGCTCAGAGTGTTACCTCATGCACTTTTCAACTGAGTACTTTGCTCTTTGCTTCTAACTTGTCCTTTGTCCATTTTGCAGACAATGAACTTCTAGTGGTGCTTCAAAGCCCAGCTTAAGTAGCCTGTGTTTACTGAAGTATCCCAGATCCCCCGGCACAAGGAATTGCTCGGTTTTCTCCTGTAGGGCTTCCAAAGCAGCTGACAGTGATCTCTTTTGCCACCGCATCACTCAGGGATCTAGTTTATGATGTACTTGTTCCCCAAGTCAGAGTACTTGGTTCCTTATCTTTGTGTCCCAGAACAGCTGGTGCAGCAGTTGGTCCTCACCAACGCTATGGAATCGAGAACAACTGCTGTGCTTTTCTGCAGGTTGAGAAGCTGTTAATGGAGAAGTGCTCAGAGCTCTCGGCCATCACAGAGAGGTATGTCCGGGGCCAGGGCCTCCCAGCGTCTGCCAGCCCATCTTTCAGCCCAGGATGGAGCTGCTGCCTTCTCTCGGAAACAGAATGGGGAGATCTGATGGCGGGGGCACCTAGAGGTTTCTTCTCTGACTTTTTTGAAAGCTTGGATAATTTGTTTGGAATTTTTTATCCTATCTTTTGGTCTCAGGGATAAAATGAGAAGCAGAGGGGAGCCTGGGGTATAGGAAGAAAGATTTTTTGAGAAGTTGGTAACAAGGGGAAGATTTCCCACAACTTTCAGAGACCTGCTGCTCGCCCAAGTCAAGGCAAGGGGAGAGCAGACTGTCACATCCTTCCATAGACACGAATGCTCAGAGACACTCACTGGCTCCTGCACAGATAAACACACTCTTGCACAATCACAGAAATTCACACCCCTTCCTGCATTTGACATGTATAAACATACCTCTGTTCACACTCAGACACATACACACGCTCCCTGTCGTGTGTACACACCTCCAAGTGTCTGTTGACAGCGTTCCCAGCCCCATGTCCTGAAGGCAAAACTTGGAGCTTGGCATTGCCTGGGGCTCTCAGGGGGCTTTGGCTTGCCTTGCCTAGGTAGGACATTCTCAGGCCCCAGGGGTAAACGTGAGCCTGATTCCCCTCTGTTCTTCCTGTCCAGAGAAAATCCTCAAGACTGCTTGCTGCACGTTGTAGGCAGCCGTTTCTTAGAGGGCCGCAGGCATTGGCATCCAGCTCCAGAGTGAGCTGTGGCAAAGCCTTGGCCCCCAGCCCTCTGCTTCCACCCCCCCCCCCCCCAGCGCTGGAGCAGATGGACTCTGGCCACAAGGCTTCCACCCTCCCTCCCCAGCACTGGAGCAGATGGACTCTGGCCACAAGGCTTCCACCCTCCCTCCCCAGCACTGGAGCAGATGGACTCTGGCCACAAGACTTCCACCCTCCCTCCCCAGCACTGGAGCAGATGGACTCTGGCCACAAGGCTTCCACCCTCCCTCCCCAGCACTGGAGCAGATGGACTCTGGCCACAAGGCTTCCACCCTCCCTCCCCAGCACTGGAGCAGATGGACTCTGGCCACAAGGCTGGTGGTTCATGAGGGAGGAGCCTGCAGAGATGGATGTGCTGTTCTCTGATGGCCGTTTGCCCCCCTGGCAGGGACTGTTACTCCATGGCAGCTGGCACTTCCCTGCACACTGAGGGACCCAGGGGCGAGTTGGAGGCAGGAAGTTCTTTCCCTTTAGCCCACTCTCACCACACCCCAGGTCTGGAGTGGGTCCAGATTCGGTCCCTGCGAGGGCTCTGGGCTGACCCCTTGCCTCTTCCAGTGACTCTCCCCCTTGTTTCTCCTGCCCAGGTGCCTCCAGGTTGAGAGTGAGCATGTCCTGAAGTCGATGAAGGCTTGCGTGAGTGAGACCCTGAGCACGCTGGGGCAGCACTTTGGCCAGCTGCTGGAGCTGGCCCTGACGCGGGAGGTGCAGGTCAGTGCAGCTGGGCTGGGGGGAGCGGTAAAGCCAGGTTGGAGGGATGTTGCTAAAGTAACCTTTCTTTTTTTCTATTTTTAAAGTTTTTTTTTAACTTTTATTTAATGAATATAGATTTCCAAAGTACAGCTTATGGATTACAATGGCTTCTCCCCCCCCCCCCATAACTTCCCTTCCACCCATAACTGTCCCCTTTCCTGCTCCCTCTCCCCTTCCATTCACATCAAGATTCATTTTCAATTCTCTTTATATACAGAAGATCAGTTTAGTATATATTAAGTAAAGATTTCAACAGTTTGCACCCACATAGCAACACAAAGTGAAAAATACTGTTTGAGTACTAGTTATAGCATTAAATCACAATGTACAGCACATTAAGGACAGAGATCCTACATGAGGAGTAGTGCACAGTGACTGCTGCTGTTGACTTAACAAATTGACACTCTTGTTTATGGCATCAGTAATCACCCTAGGCTCTTGTCATGAGTTTCCAAGGCTATGGAAGCCTTTTGAGTTCACTGACTCTTACCATATTTAGACAAGGTCATAGTCAAAGTGGAAGTTTTCTCCTCCCTTCAGAGAAAGGTACCTCCTTCTTTGATGACCTGTTCTTTCCACTGGGATCTCACTCATGGAGATCTTTCATTTAGTCTTTTTTTTTTTTTTTTTTTTTTTTTTTTGCCAGAGTGTCTGGCTTTCCATGCCTAAAATACTCTCATGGGCTTTTCAGCCAGATCCGCATGCCTTAAGGGCTGATTCTGAGGCCAGAGTGCTGTTTAGGACATCTGCCATTCTATGGGTCTGCTGTGTATCTCACTTCCCATGTTGGATCATTCTCTCCCTTTTTTATTCTATTAGCTAGTATTTGCAGACACTATTCTTGTTTATGTGATCCCTTTGGTTCTTAGTCCTATCATTATGATCAATTGTGAACAGAAATTGATCACTGGGACTAGTGAGATGGCATTGGTACATGCCACCTTGATGGGATTGAATTGGAATCCCCTGGTATGTTTCTAACTCTACCGTTTGAGGTAAGTCAGCTTGAGCATGTCCCGAATTGCACATCTCTTCCCTCTCTTATTCCCACTCTTATATTTAACAGCAATCACTTTTCAGTTAAGTTTCAGCACTTAAGAATAATTGTGTATTGATTACAGTATTCAACCAAAAGTATTAAGTGGAACAGACAAAAAAATACCGGAGGCATCACAATACCAGATTTTAGGACATACTACAGGGCAGTTGTAATCAAAACAGCATGGTACTGGTACAGAAACAGATGGATAGACCAATGGAACAGAATAGAAACACCAGAAATCAACCCAAACATCTACAACCAACTTTTATTTGATCAAGGATCTAAAACAAATTCCTGGAACAAGGACATTTTATTCAATAAATGGTGCTGGGAAAACTGGATTTCCATGTGCAGAAGCATGAAGCAAGACCCCTACCTTACACCTTACACAAAAATCCACTCAACATGGATTAAAGACCTAAATCTACGACCTGACACCATCAAATTATTAGAGAACATTGGAGAAACCCTGCAAGATATTGGCACAGGCAAAGAATTTCTGGAAAAGACCCTGGAGGTGCAGGCAGTCAAAGCCAAAATTAACTAATGGGATTGCATCAAATTGAGAAGTTTCTGTACTGCAAAAGAAACAGTCAGGAGAGTGAAGAGACAACCGACAGAATGGGAAAAAAATATTTGCAAACTATGCAACAGATAAAGGATTAATAACCAGAATCTACAAAGAGATCAAGAAACTCCACAACAACAAAACAAGCAACCCACTTAAGAGATGGGCCAAGGACCTCAATAGACATTTTTCAAAAGAGGAAATCCAAATGGCCAACAGGCACATGAAAAAATGTTCAAGATCACTAGCAATAAGGGAAATGGAAATCAAAACCACAATGAGGTTTCACCTCACCCCGGTTAGAATGGCTCACATTCAGAAATCCACCAATAGATGCTGGCGAGGATGTGGGGAAAAAGGGACACTAACCCACTGTTGGTGGGAATGCAAACTGGTTAAGCCACTATGGAGATTCCTCAGAAACCTGAATATAACCCTACCATTCAACCCAGCCATCCCACTCCTTGGAATTTACCCAAAGGAAATTAAATTGGCAAACAAAAAAGCGGTCTGCACCTTAATGTTTATTACAGCTCAATTCCCATTAGCTAAGACCTGGAATCAACCTAAATACCCATCAACAGTAGACTGGATAAAGAAATTATGGGATATGTACTCTATAGAATACTATACAGCAGTAAAAAACAATGAAATCTGGTCATTTGCAATACAATGGAGGAATCTGGAAAACATTATGCTGAGTGAAATAAGCCAGCCCCAAAGGGACAAATATCTTATGTTTTCTCTGATCGCTGACAACTAACCGAGCACCAAAAAGGAAACCTGTTAAAGTGAAATGGACACCATGAGAAACGGTGACGTGATCAGCCCTTGCCCTGAACAACTTAATATGTTATCCCTCTTAGTATTTTTTTGTCAGTTCTACTTAATACTATTGATTTTTAAAGTTTTTTTAAAAAGGTTTTATTTATTTCTTTGAGAGTTAGAGTTACAGATGGAGTGAGGGAGAGACTAGAGAAAGGTCTTCCATTCACTGGTTCACTCCCCAGTTGGCTGCAATGGCTGAAGCCAGGAGCCAGGTGCTTCTTCTGGGTCTTCCATGTGGGTGCAGGGGCCTAAGCACTTGGGTCATCTTCTACTGCTTTCCCAGGCCATAGCACAGAGGTGGATCAGCAGTGGCACAGCTGGGACTTGAACTGGTGCCCATATAGGATGCTAGTGGTGCAGGCAGAGGCTTAGCCTACTACACCACAGCGCTGTCCCCTAAAGTGACCTTTCTTGGAAGATGTCCACCAAAATCATCTCTAGCATCTGTGACATGAGATCCTTAGCCCTGGGCTGAGGCCTCCTGGATGTCCAACCCAACTCTGCATTTCCCAGGTATGGAAACGACAGCCCAGAGAAAGAAGATGCTTATTGAAGGCCACACAGCAAGGTGATGGCAGAACCTGGCATCTCCCATTACATGTTCAGTATGGTTGCCCCAGCTTCAGTCTTCTTTGTGGAACTATCATTCACAGTGTACCCAGTGGATCTTTACTTAAGCGCCTGCAGAGAATAAGGCTGGAAATTTGGGACATTTTGGCAACAGAACCAAATCTAGAAAAGGCATGAGGTCCAGCCCCTGCCCCTAGGCAGGCTCCTGTTGGTTCCAGAAAGTGGGAGGGATTTGGAGCCTGACAGATCTCCTTTCGAACTGGTTTACCAGAGGACCTTCGTCAAGTTCGTTAGCCTCTCTCAGCCTCCCATTCCTCATCCACAGAAAGAGGAGAGAGAGGACTGAGCAAACACATATGGAAGGGGCTTGGCACATGCATGTAGTATGGGTTAAATACACATTTCTCTCCCCTGCCCTCTGCTATTTTTAAAGCCTCTCAGGATAGCAGATTTCATAAGGTTTTCATTAGGAAAGGTATTTATATGTTATTTATAGTTACAGAAATATCGTGCTACATATTTGCCATTCTTTTCCCACAAATAACCAATCCCTTTCCATGTAGACTTCTCTCCAAATTCAGTCATTCTCCCGACACAGTTCCCTCTCTCTCCTTCCCGTGTATGTACCTCCTTTGGCACAGGGCACGGGCCTTTAGGGCCTGGCTTATTTCAGTTTTATCTTGGGTCCATGCTCCTAGGCCAGCATCTCACATCAGTTCTACTTTCAATCACAGACCACCACCCAAAGGATACCCTCCCTGTTCTGAGAGTCTAGAACAAAGGGGAGGGATTGCTGAAGGCTTGGGAACTAGGACAGGTGCTTCTATCTTGATGAGCCAATGCTGACAATCACATGCAGGGTCAGTAATGGCTCAAGCTGGGGACAGTGCCCTGAACTGAGCCCTCAAGTCCCAGAGGGAGCAGTGGGACATGGACACAAAAAAGATGAAGAAATCAAGGGAGTGATGGGTGAAGAATATTGAAGCACTGGGAATCCCGGATCTCCCATGTTGGGGGAGGGACCCAAATACTTAAGCCATCACCTGCTGCCTCCCAAGATGCACATTAGCAGGAAGCTGGGCTTGGGAGCAGAGCCAGGACTCAAACCTAGGTACTGTGATATGAAGTGCATATCAGAAATGTCTTAACTGCTATGCCAGATGCCCACCCCTAGAGTCTTCACATTAGAAACTCCACAGAGGACATGGGTGACATCAGAAGATAGTCTTGCTGAAGGCAGAGCAATTTGTATTCAGTGTTCTAACTGTGTGACCCAAATGCTGTCCCCTAGGATGCTAATAATAATGATTATTAGTTATTACAGGATTATGCACTTGGGTTGTTTTTGTATTAATTAAATAAATCCATATCAATCAATTAGTTAATTTAATTAAACCGGTTTTTTTGTGGCATAATTCTTTTGACATTCCATTCTGCACTTAAAATCTTTCCAAAGGTCCTCAGATACTCATAATACTTCTTGTCTGTCTTGTAGCTTCCATAGGAAGGAATTTTGGTTTGGTTTGTTCATGCAGATATCTCTAGTGAATAACACAATACCTGGCATAGAATATTCAACAGGAGCACAGATTTTATTATTTTATTGGTAAATGACCTACTTGTTTATACTGAGATGATGGTGTTTCCAGAGATGCACTTTGGGAAATATCCTTTTAGCACTTGGGCATCTTGTCAGTTCTCAAGCAGAGGAATCATTCTCTTCCCCCATGTCTGTCGTTTTGTCTGTCTCATACACACACACACACACACACACACACACACAACATGGTGATAGGTGCTCACAATGGGGTAGTATTAATCTAGCACTACTCTACACTGATCTTCCCCATCCTGGAATGTTCTGTCCAGTTTCAGGCTCTCGGTGTATTATTGGCAATGAGTATACTTGGAGGAAGCTTCTGGGGAAAGGAGGTGCTGAAGATCAAGATTTTTGCAGAATATTTGGAGGGTCAGGGGGTGGTTAAGCTGAAAACTGTGCTATCTAGAAGGTTCTGTGCTTTAGGGACCCAAAGGGAAGATAGGTTTGGGCCAGTGGATCGAATCTACAAGATAATCCTTGTAAACAGAAGTTTGTTAGCACACAGTATACTAATTACCATGATTTGACCATTATATATATAACTTATACATGTATTAAAATATCACATTGAGCCCCATAAATATCTATGATTGTTATGAGGCATAAAAATAAGATGTTAGGAAAAGAAGTTTGTGGAGCAGCAGGGCTGGCCAGCAATTTAAGGAGCTGACTTAGGAACTGCGCACTGCTGAGATGAGCAAGCTGTGGCTGGGAGGACATGGGCAGTAGGTGGACGTTGGACTGAATGAACTGTAAAGTTTCTTCCATTTCTTCCATTCTTGGTAGGATGTAATTCTATGAATTCAGGCACTGTGGAGTAGTGAACTAAACATGGAATTTGGAGGACTATCAGTTTAAATCCTGACTTCTACTTATTGGTTATGTAAACTTGGGCAAATTACTTAATTTCTCTGACCCTGAATTACCTCCCTTCTACAGTGGAATGTGGTTCAATTTAAATGAAATAATACATGAAGGATTGGTGGCACCCTTCTGAGTGTGTCATCTATTCTATTCATAAGTGACCTGCTTTGCCTTAAGAGAGACCAGCAACAAGCTTTGCTAAAGAGGTCTCCTCTACTTTCCTGATTGTTGATTAAGATAATTTAAGTACTTGGTAGGGAAGGAGATAGTTAAAGGTTAACTGGTAAGATGCAGCAATGGGAAAATGAATGAGCAATGATGAATCTATCTGGGAATACAGGGTTAGCCATGTGGCAGATAAAGGGAGAAAACTTGGTTTATAAATCATTCACTTGAGGATGACTTAGGGCATGCTCTAGTAAATCAGTTGACTCTCCTCCATATCTTGGAATCCTTGACTCAGCTTCATGTGGATAGATGTTATATTCATACATTTATTCATTGAATCAATCATTTTTATTTTTGTTTAGTGTTTCACATTTATCCTAATAAAATAGATTAAGAGGCATAGCTTTGGCTCTGTGGTTAGGTGAGCTTGTTAAAACTTTTATCTTGCAACTAAATTTCTCCTTGTCCCTGGTTGAATTGGACAATCTCAGATTTCACCTGAGGGATGCACCTGTCTTCCAACAGGGATCAAATGAGAGGGACCTTCCTAAGAGAAGAGAGGCACTCATTTGAGCACACTCTGTTCCTTCTTCCCAGACAACTCATCCCACACTCTCAGTGAGTGACATAGAGGAGTGGGGAGCAAGCCAGCAAGGTGGTGTTGCCGACATCCCTATCTAGGTTGGAGGCAAGAGTGTGTTGGGGTGCCTTAGGGGAGCAGGTTGGCCATCTGTGCAAGCAGTCCTTTCTCACCTTCATGAAGCCATTCCCCCAGAATAACAGCCCACACCTCTTTGCGGATCTTTTTGGAATCACCTTGGGGCAACCCTAGACCTTGCTTACAGAAGGTTCAGAAATATTATGGTTATTAAATTGGTTCCTAGATTGATTTGCTGCCACTCAAGCTCAACATTTGCTTCCTACTCCATGAGAGGTCTTCACAGTTCATGGAAAATGAGTAATATGGAAAAATATGCATAAATTTCACAATTCTTTGCACAAAATAGACTCATCTGGGCTGATGCTTAGCTTAGTGGTTAAGGTAACTGCATCCCACATTGGAAAACTTGTGTTAGATTCTTGGCTTCACTTCTGATTCGAGCGTCCTGCCAATGCAGACCCTGGGAGGCAGCAATGATAGCTCAAATGTGAGATCCTGCCACCCATGTGGAAGACTTGGGTTGAATTCCCAGCTCCCAGCTTCAGTCTTGATCTGGTCCTGGCCCTCACAGGCATGTGGGGAGTCTGCCAATAGGTTGAAGTTATCTCTCTCTCTGTGTCTCTGTCAATTTTAGACAAAAATAAATAAAACGTTTGTCTTAGTTTTTCCATGAACTTCTTGAAGTTGCCGTGTATTTTCCAAGCTCAGGTTTTGCACAGCTATTTCTGATACTGGTAAGCAGAGGCTGCAGTGAGATTAAATGGCAACATAAACACAATGCAAATGTAACTGCAAGATGAGAAAAATAAAGATTTGCAAAATTTTGATGTACTGCCTATCCTATTTTAAAACTTCATGGAAGATAAATAAAGGGGAAAACTATCTAGAATCCATTTACTCTTGAGAATAATTCAAAGTTCCAACTCCATAGGTAAATGCCATTTTTTCAATTTTCTTATTCTCTTCATCTCAGCCAGCCATGGTGAGGCTCCCAGGGCAGGGTAGGAGTGGGATAAAGTTGTATTTCCTTCAGCAGCTGCAGTTCAAGCTGTTTGTATAGTAACAGGAAGGTTTTGAGCAGAAATTTTCAGTTTCTCCCAAACAAAATTGAAAGGGCTGTTAGTGCACTGGATGCACAATAGTATCGCAGCACTAGCCCTACAGTCATAGAGAGTTAAAATAGGCCAACCCTCAGTTCCTAGGGCAGAGACCCCAGGCAACATTTTGCCTTGGGACTCAGCCTAAGGATTTGCCAAAGGCCTTAACAGACTCTTGTTTGTGGCTGAGAGAAAGTGGACGGGTTGAGGGTATGGTTTTGGTTGCAGCCTCAGCAAGATGTCAATTTGTTTCTGTTGTCCACAGTCCACAAAGATTTGTGGATAGACACTCACTGGGAAAGCAGGCACTATAGGTTAATTGTGGTATTGTGTTTACCATATATGGGAGAAAAATGTCTCCTTTCTCACTGAAAGGCATTTGATAAGATTTTTATCTTCCTGCAAAGTCAGGAATTTGCAGCTACTTTACTAGGACTTGCTTGACTTACATTCTTTCCCATCCAGCATATTCAAGATGTCTTCATTCCTAGCCTCTGCTAAATGCTGACTTAAGCTCCTTGAAGTGACTTAGACCAGTGCTCTTCACATTTGCTTTAACTGCACTGCATTATCCAGGGTCCCAAATATTTCCTAAGAGAAATGTAAGCATATAGAGTTTCAAGGAAATCTGTTTCCAGATCTCCAATCTTTATTTGTGTTCTTTCCTAAAAATAATCTTCCCAATAATATTCTGAGATTTTGATATTCCTTCTATCACTCTCCAAAGAAAAAGTCTTTATCACCCATCCCAAATCTCACGGTGTTGCACTGCCATGAAGGAACCTCAGGGAGAGAGTGGTGACTCAAGCCAAGGAGAAGCCATCATGAATGAACCGTTAAACCCTGAGGTCCCTGTGAATTATTTCCTTGTTTTTCACTTGTTTCTCTTGAGAGAGACGTTAGAAATTGTGTATTTTTTTCCAGTGTGGGAATTTTCTGAATTCAGATATGTGGTACACTGCGTGTGAGTGCGTGCTTGGAGGGGTGGTTCTGAAAGTTTCCCGCTTATTTGATTTCTTTCATCCATTTATGCTCAAAGTAGTGCTCGCATTATCTGAGGTTTTGCTTTCTGTGATTTTTAGTTACCTGCTGACAGCTGTGGTCTGAAAATATTACCAGAGTGGAATGAGGAATTATGATTTTTTTTGAGAAAGAGAAACCACACACTCATAGCTTTTGCCATGGTCTATTGTTTTAATTGTTCTCTTTAGTATTGGTTGTTAATCTCTTGCTGTACCTAATTTATAAATTAAACTTTATTTCAGGAAAAACTGTGTATATTTGATCTGGTGCTAGCCAGAATTTCAGGTATCTACTGAGGGTCCTGTAGCACATGCCCCATGGATGGTGTGACTACTGTAGGGTATTGTTCTTGAGAAACATTCTCCTTAGATCAAAGCAGAGAGAGCACTATTTCCATCAAAACAATTCCTTTCAGCTGTTTTTTATATTCAACTCTCAGTTGTCATATTAGCTGGAAGGAAAAGCATTTTTGAAGATCCAAAAATTCTAAAGGATTTATAATTCTTTTAAATGTAGCTGGAATGTTCTTGAGAATAATCAAGTATTTCAAGATGTATTGGAATACATCTTGAATATGGATACAAGATTTACATGATTTTTTCTTCAGATTTGCTACTCATTGTTTAAGAAAGCAGCTAAAGTCCATTTTCTGGGAATATTCTTTGAAATATTTGTATCGGTTTATACTCTGTTAGCAGAAGATGAAACTATTGCTTAAGATGAACTAATTATAATTAGACTTAAGCATTGTATATCATTTTCCATCTTTAAATGTAAGGAAGATTGATCATAAGAATGCCTGAAATTGATCAAGTTATTTCTGATTTTAAAATTCTGTTTTAATTATTTCCTACAGAAAAACACCAAAGTTCAATACATGTATACAACTCTTTACTGAAGGAACACTGTCTCTTATTGTATTCTTAGATTTATAATTTTTCAAAAAGTTTTATTTGTATTTATTTGAAAGGCACAGAGAGAGAGAGAGAGAGAGAGAGAGAATCTTCCATGTGCTGATTCACTCCCCAAATGGCTGCAGTGGCTGGGGCTGGGTCAGGCCAAAGCCGGGAGCCAGGAGCAAGGAGCTTTATCTGGGTCTCCTACATGGGCTCAGAGGCCCAGCGACCTGGACCATCGTCTGCTGCTTTCCTGGGTGCGTTAGCAAGGAGCTGGATCAGAAGTGGAGTATCCAGGACTGGAACCGGTGTCCATATGGGGTGCCCATGTTGCAGGCAGTGTTTTTAGCCACTATGCTGAAATGCTGGCCCTTGATTTATAGTAACTTAGAACATTAGCAATATATTATTTTGCAGGGTCACAAATTCAGTACATAATTTTATCTCAGCTTTATAACATATACATTTTATTTTAGATCTAAGTTATTTTAATATCAACAGTTTTTAACATTTGTACCTTAGAGAATGATCTTCATAATTATTTATCAGTGGTTTCTAGGATTTCTTAAAACATATCAACACATTTTTTAGTTAAAAATGAAATCAGGTCTTTATTGAGAGAAAGTTAAGTGTGACTTGTCTGATTGGCTTGGCTTGAAAGGACTGTCTTTGCCAATCAGATTAGGGTATTTTCTATAAATTAAATATGTGTAAAGTGTAGCTTCAAGGGTTTGATGAAACATTTGAAGCACAAAATATTTTACTGGAGAAGTGTGGTGGTACTGAAATTAATAACATTTTGAATTTTCCAGATTCTTTCTGAATAATTTGGGTGACCAAAATATTCTAAAATAAAAGTCTATGATTACTATTTATAATTAATTGATAAGTCTTGATGAAGTACTTTTCTAATTTGCCTCAGAACTTGAGAATGAGTGAGGGAACATCTCTAATAATTGGGTAACAAATTCTTTTGTAAATCAAGTCTAGTGGTTTCCAATTCATTGTTCTCACCAGAATTAAGGACTAATTTACAAGAGTTATCAGCTTCCAGATAATAAAAATAGTGTTTGATGATAGGTCACATAATTTAGAAGGTGCGGCAAGGATTGAGCATGTGGCTGTATAAATTCCTGTTCCCCCTTGGATTTATGGGAACAAGATTTTTCAGAGTTTATAGTTAAACATATAGCTTTCAGCCAATATTCAGTCAAGGATAAGTGTATGAATATGAAAATCTGAAAAGGATAAAAGCCTCATTCATCTCATTGAGATATATTTATAACAAAACTTTAATTTTTGGGATTGATAATCATTCAACAAAATTTATAAACTATTTTGTTTTGACTGATTATGCTAATAATAAATGTAGTGGTAACTCAATCAAGGCAATGTTTTTAAACTTTTGGAGACAATAAACAATGACAAATAAAATTAAATTTCAAATTTCAATGGGAAGTATGATAATGGTGATCAATATAACACTTAAAACATAAATATATTAAGGTAACATTCTGAGGGAAAATTAGAATGGGAATATACATATAATGAAGAAAAGATGCAAAATGTTGAAAAATAGGTTATTTTTCAATGGATGATGATGGTATCAAGTTGTTTTGGTATTTACATTCCATTGACTACATCTCAAAGAATGATGTAATGGTTTTATTTATGGCAATATTTATGGAAATTACATCCCTTCCAACATTGTGTTTTAAATGTATGACAAAAAATTTTAGCTATCGAATTCAAAATGTGTAAGAGGTCACTCATTTCTCAAGTCAGGGACAAATGAGCAACTATTCCTTTGGGATAGGATGCAAAGGCACTTTTAGTTCTATATCGTCATGGCTGTTGTCCTTGCCTCTTGCTAGAAAGTTGGTTAGCCCTTAAGATCCCTGTGTTGCATATGGAGAATCAGCCTCAGAAAATCCCTAAACTGAGACCACAACTGATGTTCCTGTGGTCTGGCTCCGTGGGCCTCGTGAGGACCAGCCCCTCTGCCACGTGCTTCTCAGTGTACTAACTTTCCACACCTTTTGAATATTTCAGGCTTGAGTAGTATTTCTTTTTTTTTTTTTTTTTCCCAGTAATGAACTATGTCTCTACTGTTCTCTTTCCTTCTGTCAATCTCTTTTTTCTAAAAAAAGAAAAAAAGATTCATTCATTTATTTATTTGAAAGGCAGAATTATAGAAAGAGAGAGAGAAAGGTCTTCCAATTGCTGGTTCACTTCCCAAATGGCCACTAGAGCCAGGGTTGGACCACGCCAAAGCCAGGAGCTTCATCTGGGTTTCCCACCTGGTGGCAGGGGCCCAGACACTTGGGCCACCTTTTGCTGTTTTCCGAGGCACATAAGTAGGGAGCTGGATCAAAAGTGGAGCAGAGCCGGCGCTGTGGCTCAGTACGTTAACCTTCTGCCTGCAGCAGGTTCCCAAATGGGCTCCAGTTCTAGTCCCAGCTGCTCTTCCAATCCAGCTCTCTGCTATGGCCTGGGAAAGCAGAAAAGATGGCTTAGACGCTTGGGCCCCTGAACCCACGTGGGAGACCTAAAAGAAGCTTGGGCACTTGTTCCCATGTGTGAGTTCCTTGTCCGTGCTTCATCCCGGCCCTGCCTTGGCTACTGTGGCCATCTGAGGAATGAACCAGTGGACAGAAGAGCTCTCTCTCTCTCTCTTCCCTGCTTTCTCTCTCCAACTCCGACATTCAAATAAATAAGTAAATCTTTAAAAAAATTGTTAAGAGGAACTCAGTTGAATTTTTAATGTTTTACTTTCCTTCTTACATGGATGTCTTTCTGTCTGGCTCATAGAGTAAATGGATCTGGATCTGAGCAGCTTTCCCCACTTATATTTCCCTTTGCATTCTGGCACATTCTTTTATTTTTCTAGCAACTCTTAAAGACTTTAGGATTTCCTTCATTGAGACAAATGGAATCACTTAAGTTCTGGGTCTTCCAAATTCCTCCAAATCCAACAAATCTTAACCACTTTTATCTTCCTAAATTAGATATCCTCACACAAAAGATATTTTCCCATCTGAACATTTACTAATCTACATTTGGATTAGGCTGTTGTTTTGTCTAGCTCTTCTTTAGTATGTCCAAACTTCATGTATTTCTCCAGCATGTTCTCTTGAGACAGAAATGATGTTATGTTCCCACATCCAAAACCTTTCCTCTGGATGTGTATCCAGTAAGCCTTAGCATTATGCATGCTGATCTCTGTAGTCTGTTCCTATGTTCTGGAACACGTTTAAAGCATCAAAACAAAACAAAAACAGAATAAACAGCAACAAAGAAATCCCAACATTAGCCACTTTAATTCTATTCCATGGTTTTAAGGGCCAAGAATTTGGATAGGGCTTGACTGAGTGATTTCCATTCCATGAGGCATCAGCAGAGGTGATATTTAGCTGGAAGATGGTTTGTAGAGGCCTATACAGCTTTACTCACATGTATGGCACCTTGGAGGGCATGGCTAGAAGGCTGGTCTCAGCTAAGAGTATTGATAGAGATCTTGTATGTATACATATATGTGTGTGTGTGTCTGTGTGTGTGTGTGTGTGTGTATATATATATATATATTTCCAACTTGACTGTTTCAGAGTTATCAGACTTCTTACCTGTCAATTCATAGCTCCCAAAAGGCTGTTTCAAGGAGCCTGGGAGCCTGGGTAGAAGCTTCAAGGCTTATTATGATCTGGCCCTGGGAATCCTAGGACATTATGTCAGCCAAGTGTTAGCTTCTGTTGGTCAAGCAAGGCATTAAGGCCAACCAAGATTCAAGGGAAGGAGAATCAGAACACATCTCTCTACAGCAGTAGAAAAGACTGTAGCCATTTTTAATCTGTCACATTTTAGGAACTCCTTTGCATAGATGAGCTGCTCTGCCATGTCTGGTTATGGACTCTCTATCTTAGGCGTTAGGGGGAGGCTTCATAATATTCTCCAGGATCCTCCAAGGAACTCATTTCCACCTGCTCTCTGAGAGCCTACCTCATGTCAGACAGATTTTACTGGGTTGCAGTTTTTTCTTATTGTGAAACAAAACAGATCATTCTTTTCCAATTTTTTACTTAGAGCAGTTAGAGTGCACACATCTCCTTAACTCCTGTTACTCCTGGGTCCTGGTCTTTAGAATTTTTTCACTTGTTTGTCTCATATCTGCCTAGTTTGTCTTTTAATAACATTTATTATCCAGGCTATTTATTTTGTTTTCATTCTTTCACCACTCTTCTCATGATACAGACTGATGAAGCATATTTTTGAAACTTCTCCAATGTCTCCTTGATTTCTTGGGGGCAAAAAAAAAAAAAAAGGATCTTGATTTTTCGAGACTGTATTAGTTTGAAACAGAGATCAGGACAGGAATGGGTAGGCAATTCCTGTGAAGGAAGAAGGGAGAGAGCAGTTGCAGTTTGGAAAGCACATTGCAGGCCTGACATCTCAGAAAGAAAAGGAGGAAGGAGGGGTGGAGCAGGAAGAGAAGCAGACAGAGAACCGAGCCACGGCCACCTGAGAGAAGAGGCTCCTGGCCCAGTCCTGCTATTCTCAGTCACAGCTGGAGTAGCTCAGGGAAAGATCCAACACAAGGTCAGGAGCAGCAGGGTTTCCAGTCAGCTATGCTTTCTGTTGGAGGAGCCCTAGTGACTCCTGCACAGAATGTTAGATGGGAATGAGAGGCCAGGGTGGAGAACCACTCTCCTACTGGTAAGAACCACTAATGCGGCCAGCTAGTTATCCTTGCCTCGAGGCCTCCATCTGCTAGTGCAGGTGACATGAAGTGTCCTGCAGGTATGGAAGGAGATGGATTCACTGACCTCTGAAAATAAGAAATCAGGTACAGAGGGGTCAGGGTCTAGCTTTACCCCAGATCAAGTTTCTGGGTGTCAGTTTCACTAACTGAAATGAGGATTGGACAAAAGCTTTGACCCTTCCTATTCTGACAGATTGTGGTGTTTCAGTAGGGCGTTTGGTCTTGTATCTTTCCAAATGTAAGCTCTGGAAAAGATGCTTACAACTTTTCTTTGTCAGAGATCTGATTAAATGAGGCATATCTGAGGTGTAATTAGTGTATATATGTGTATAGACATTAACATGAATTTATTCTCAGACATAAATGGTCTAATATTAGCAGCTGATTGCAAAAGACATTGGGTTTGAATTGTTTAATGTAATGCTAATTTGCTTCAAGTGCAAACACTAATCAGGAACATTAGGTAATTACTATTTAGGTACAGGACCCCAATATATGAAATCTGCATTTTTACATGAGCATAAGTATCACATGTGTGATTGCTTACAGTAATGATGGGGGAGATTCTAAGAAGTATGTTCATTGTAGAGGGTTGTAGTGACAAGTCTCAGTTATTAATTTTACCTTTTATTGACTCTCCTTCAAGGGCCTCTGCTTAATCTTTGGGTATGATTTTTATATTTAATGTACTTTGAGTAAATACATGTTTAATCTTGGGCTTCTATATGTAGAGGATTAGCATGCTATGCATGTGAGGAATTCCTATGAGTTTAAATAAAGAAGAGATAAAACCATTTATTATGAACCTCAACTCCTTTAAGTTTAACCACTTTACAACTGAGAAAGCCAAAGTATATGGGATTTATCTCAACTGCCCAAGATCACAGAATAGTAAATGCTAATATTTGTGTCTACCAGTAGAAGTCCCTTGTATAAACTAACAGTCTTAAGAAATGGGCACAAGTACCTTAAGAGGTAGACACTGTTGTTTCCACCATTTTATGTATAAGAAAACTGAGGCAAAGGAAGGCTAAATTGCTTGCTCCAGGACATATAAACAGAAGTAGCAGAACCAGGATTTGAATCATATGCACACTCCATTAGCAAAGTGTGTTAAAGGCAAGCTAAGACTAGAACTCAGATCTCCTTTTTTTTTAAATTAAAAAATTGAACAGGCATATACAAATTGTACATATTTATGGGGGTACAATGCGATGTTTTATTACATATGTACACTGTTCAATGTCCAATCAAAGAAAATCTTTTTATCTGAGCATTTCTTTGCAGTGAAAACATCTCTATTTCTAAAACAGAGAAATACCACCTGATTTAACATTATCTATAATCATCCTATTTTGCAGTAGAACCCTGGGGTCCTCATTTCCTTTTAGGTGTCATTTCCATTACACCATGGTTGTTTAAAAACAAATCCATCATTGTATCTTAAAAAATAAACATGGCAGCTGAAATGGCACACGTGGCTGCTCAGAGTACCCAGCTAAGGAATTCTTAACTTCCCCATCTGATGGTTTCAAAGGCAGTCTCCCAGCCTCTATCTGCACACCCCCTAGGAGAAACTTGAGTAACTCGTATTAATTAGCAGGCAGGACTCATTTACAATCAATAAATCACATGCTCCAAAGCAAATGGCTGATTATGAAGTGGTCTCAAGTTACACGATAAGGTTTTTTTCCAGAAATTAGCAAAGCTCTTCTAGGAATAATCTTCATATCTTATTTGTTAGTGAATCTTGCATTTGCTTTTCTTCTAGACCTCTGTTGGTCCTAGTTCAGTCACTCCCAGTGCCTCCAACCATTAGTTTTGGATCCTTGGTCAGGATGGCATTCCTCACTGAGTTACCCACCCTTGGACAGGATTCCCATGTTGCTAAGTTGGCCTGACTATACACCTAATAGAGATGTCACCTGAACAGAAGCCACAGGAGAGTGATTTTCTTGACTTAACCCCACTCTGTAACTCAGATGGAGTCTACCATTGGATAATAGCCATCCAAACTGAGCAGATTCTTTGGTCATAGCTGTGACAACTCATTGGTTTTCTTTATTTTTTTAAAGATTTTTATTTATTTACTTGAAAGTCAGAGTTACACAGAGAGAGAAGGAGAGGCAGAGAGAGAGAAGTATTCCATCTCTGGTTCACTCCCCAGATAGCCACAATGGCTGGAGCTACGCCAATCTGAAGCCAGGAGCCAGAGCTTCTTCCAGGTCTCCCGCGTGGGTGCAGGGGCCCAAGGACTTGGGCCATCCTCTACTGCTTTCCCAGATCATAGCAGAGAGCTGGATCTGAAGTGGAGCAGCTGGGTCTCGAACCAGTGCCCATATGGGATGCTGGTGCTGCAGGCTGGGGCTTTAACCCGCTGCACTACAGCTCCAGCCCCATTGGTATTCAATATGATGGTTTATTTCACTGATATTTTCTGTTCTTGTTAGGAGTGAGTAGCTCAAGAAAATAATCCGGTGAGTCTGCAGGTATTGAGAGCCGATTTTCAGTTGAACTGAAAATACATTCCAAATGTGTTGCTTAAGCCCTTAGGTTTGAAATGAGCCCTGATCTCTGAAATATAGCTCAGACCTCACCGAGGTCCATGCCTTTCCCAAAGCCAGAGCCTTGTTGCCCCACCGCGGGGCAGTAGAGGAAGCAGGAGTGTAGATTCCATGGGGACTGTTGGGGGCATGGGTCCACTGGGTATTCCATTAAGGAAGATGATCAGAGCACAGATGGGTATGTAATAGGCTGATTTTTCTTTTTCTTCTTAGGCACTGGTGAGAAAAATCGATGCCTCAGACAACATCTATACGACGGAGTGCAGCACAGGGAACCTGTTCAGCCTGACCCAAGAGGGGGCTGCCTTGTGTCGCATCATAGCTAAGGTGAGCTGCATAATCTGGGGCCAAATGGCAGGCCCAGGGGAAAGGAGAGGGAGATCCCTTGTTCGGTGGGAACTGCTGGCTTGGAAGGTCTGTTCTGGCTCCAGCATTAGCTTGCTGCCTAGCCTTAAGAGGGTCACCTTCCTTACCTGGGACTTGGTGGGTAGCCCCTCTGATTTCATTTCTAACTTGATGGCTGTTGCCCCTAGATCTTCCATCTTTCTTTCTGCAGTGTCTATCATATGTATCAAACCTCCTTCCCTATCTCCATATGTCCTTCCTTCCTTGATAGCTGTGGTACCCCTGGTATCCACAGGCGAAGTCTAAAACAAAGACCACCTGATGTATAGCGTTTTGATTTATCTGGCCCATTGGCATCCTGTGTATAAGATTATGTAATGTTTCTGACCCCATTCAAAGGAAAAAGATTAAGCCCCCTCCATATCTCTTTTTTTATTTTTATTTTTATTTTTTGACAGGCAGAGTGGACAGTGTGAGAGAGAGAGAGATAAAGGTCTTCCTTTTGCTGTTGGTTCACCCTCCAATGGCCGCTGTGGCCAGCGCACTTTGGCCAGCACATTGCGCTGATCCGAAGCCAGGAGCCAGGTGCTTCTTCTGGTCTCCCATGCAGGTGCAGCGCACAAGCACTTGGGCCATCCTCCACTGCACTCCCAGGCCATAGCAGAGAGCTGGACTGAAGAGGAGCAACCAGGACAGAATCCGGCACCCTGACTGGGACTAGAACCTGGTGTGCCGGCGCCGCAGGCAGAGGATTAGCCTATTGAGCCTTCCCCTCCATATCTCTTAATCCTTTGCCCATAACAACTTGTACCACATAATCATTAGTGGTAGTGTTATCAGGAGAAATAGGAGGAATGGGTCTACAAAGATGACAAAAATACCTGAAATTCAGAGGCATTTATTCTTGAGGGCCCTGTGCAGCACCTCATTCTCCTCCTATGCCCCTTGGAATCCTGTGAACCTCAGCATCTGGCTATATGCTCTGGAAAAACAGGAGGAGAACTTGACTTTCTGTCACTTTGTCACAAAGGACGCTGGCCAGTGCTCAGCAGGCATCAAGACAACGTGGGTTCAAGCCGGCGCTGTGGCTCACTAAGCTAATCCTCTGCCTTGCGACGCCGGCACACCGGGTTCTAGTCCCAGTCGGGGCACTGGATTCTGTCCCGGTTGCCCCTCTCCCAGGCCTGCTGTGGCCAGGGAGTGCAGTGGAGGATGGCCCAAGTACTTGGGCCCTGCACCCCATGGGAGACCAGGATAAGTACCTGGCTCCTGCCATCGGATCAGTGTGGTGCGCCAGCCACAGCGCGCCAGCCGTGGCGGCCATTGGAGGGTGAACCAACGGCAAAGGAAGACCTTTCTCTCTGTCTCTCTCTCTCACTGTCCACTCTGCCTATCAAAAAAAAAAAAAAAAAAAAACCACAAAAAAAAAAACAAAACCACGTGGGTTCCTAAATCCACCTAGTCTGTGCCTGTCCAGTGCTTTCCTCCTCCTTGCAAATGGAAATGCAAGGGCTTTTCCAAGAAAAATGAAAAGAGAGAAGAGTTTAGGCTGAACTGGAACAGGCTCCATTTCAGAAATTCATTTTAAATCTTCTTTTAAAAAATATTTTATTTTCACTTTGTTTTAGAGAGACAGAGACAGGCACAGACACAGACACACAGAGAGATCTTTCATCACCTGGTTCACTACTGAAATGCCTATAACACCTGGGCCTGGGCCAAGCCAAAGCTAGGAAGGAGCCTGGAACTCAATCTGGGTCTCTCACATGAGTGGCAGGAGCCCATGTATTTGAGCCATCACCTGCTGCCTCCCAGAGTGTACCTTAACAGGAAGCTGGAATTGGAAGTGGATCTGGGACTCGATCCCAGACGCATTGATAGAAATGTCCTTACTGGTGGCTTTGCTCCAGATGCCTGCCCTAGTTCATCTCAACTCTGGTTGCATCCTCTTCCTCTCAGTTTTTTCCTGCATGCTGACCCTGTGCAGGTCTGTCCTGGTGCTGTGGTGGAACGGACAATTGCTTCAACCCTTCAGCATCAGTTTAGTGATTGACTTCAAAGGAAGCTAGCTGAATTTCTTTTGAAATGATGACTGTATTTTCCTTCCAAAATGAGTTGCAAACACTGGCTGGGCTTGGGCTCCAGGTGTGGATGTGAGGCCTGGGAGAGGTGAGACTTACTCTGAATGGCAGCATGGGACCTGAAGGTGTTTTATACTTTTTGAAAAGCACAGATCTCTGAGGTTCCTCGGGATGAAACTTTGCTGGGCACAGGCTCTGAAGCTGCAGGGGTTCTGTTCCAGGGCTTGGGCACTCAAGATCTCATCTCAAGTGCTGCTTGATGTAGACAGCTCCCCCTGCCTGCTTTTGCGCTCCTCTTTCAGAAAAGCAGAGAAGGGACACTTGTTCAGGGCTGAGCCAAAGCTGGTGTTTCCCTCAGAGGTAGCCTCCTCTGGGAACGAGGACTTAGCTCCACTTTAGCGCTGATCCTAAACATTTGCATTTGTGGAAAGGCCTGGGGATGGGGCCTGAGAGCAGCGCTCATCCCACCTCTGTCCTGAACTCACTGGAGGTGGTTGGCTGGGCCACTGGGGCACTGGCTCCCGGTTCATGATCTGAGGAGGCTGGGCTTTGTGGTATTTAAGAGGCCTTCCAAATCCACCATGCTGCCTGGCTTGGTTGGCGCTTTTATGGGAAAACTCAGGATGTAATTTTAGTTTTATTCTCCATCATTTTTCAAAATAAAGGTAAGTGATCTATTTTCCTCATATACTCACTGTTTTCTCCATTTCTCTCTTTAATCCTCCTACTATTCCACCCCTACCTCTGCTACTTAATTCTCCTGTTTGCCCTAACACTAGCTCCCAGCTCTCAAAAACAGTACTTGTTTAAAGATTTGGAATGATCCTTTGAGTGTTCGCAGAGCCTGCCGCAGGGATACGTGCGTCTCACTGAACATGAACAACAAGGACAATACGAATTACTGTGTGTTGGCTGCTTCCCTGTGCCAAGCCCTGTTCTGGCACTTTCCACACAGGTGTCATGTCGTTTACACGCCTCTCTCTGACATGGGCATCGGTGACCCTGTTTTACAGATATGGACTCCAAGACACAGCAGTTGGATGTCTTGAGCAACTGACACTTGAAACCAGATTTATCTGGTTTTGGAGTTGATGCCTTTTCTAGGCTACCAGCCCAGTTGTCTAAAAGCTAGAGTCCTCCTCTTTCCAAGCGAAACCCCTATACAATAACTCCATCTCCCTCTTCATCAGCGAATCCTCTTCCTCTGCTTCCGATGCAGCACACAGTGAGCAGCTGGTCCACTCCAGGTGTGAGGCTGGCGAAGGCTAGGCTGGGGAGGCTCCGGCAGGCGAGAGGGAGAACAGCCAATCTGAGACTTCTGAAGCTGGAAGTGGTCAACTCTGATGGTGACAGAGGTGACAATGGCTGTAGTAAGTTGCAGTGGTAATAACAAATTCAACATTTTTTTAAAAAGATGTATTTAGTCATTTGAAAGAATTACAGAGGGAGAGAGGGACACACACACACACACACACACACACACAGATCTTTATCTGGGTCTCCCATGTGGAAGGCAGGGGTCCAAACATGTGGATCATCTGCTGCTTTCCCAGGTGCATTAGAAGGGAGCTGGGACCGCGTCACAGGGCTGGCCCCCAAATCAACATTTTTATTAGACTATGTGTCATATAATGTTCTAAGTGCTTTACTTCTTTAAACCTTCTAACAGTCTGCTGTAGTGCAATGTCTACCCCCATCCTATATTTGTGGAGGAGCTGAGGCAGTGAGAAGATCACACATCTAGCAAGGGACAGAGTGGGATTTGAAGCAGCTGTTTGGCAACCACAGCTATGCTCTGAGCTGCTCCTGGGGGCATCTCTTCCTTCTACCAACCTCTCCCTTCTCACCGCTTCCCTACCCTTGCTTTCCTCCCTCTTCTACATCCTTCCTTATTTACTGAGTCTTCCCGTGTATCAAGCACTGTGCTAAGCTCTCCAATCCTTATCTCAGATCATCCTTTCAACACTTCTTTGATGCGCTAGAATTCCAATTCCCGTCTTCATGTTGAGGAAAAGAGAGTCTCGGAAAGAATGCAAACAACTTGTCCAAGGTCATAAACATTCATGCAGAGCTGGGATTTTACCCAGGTCGACTGACCCTTGTGTCTCTGGTTCTCGGGTTAGAATGGACAGACACTTGAAGCGGGGAGGAGATTCTGTGGTGCCTCTCATCTTTGCAGCCTGGAAGATGGCCAGGGGAGTTCCTCACACAGAATCACTGTGCTGGTGTCCAGTCCTGACGGCGAGGCAGGAGCTGGCGTCCCTGGCATGCCCGATGCGTAATCCCCACCTTGGATGCTCAGGAGCTGTCCCAACATTGTGACAGATGAGGGGCAGTCCCTCACAGCAGCCTCCAGCATCTACCTCTTTGGGGCCTTTCTCTATTTCTAGGAGAGGCTCTGGGCAGCCTTTCTCAGGCTTGTCCTGTCTAGCTCTCGGGTTCCTCTGAAGGTCACGGAATGACCCCAGACCCCAGACCTTCCCTTCCGTGTGCTGTCTCAAAGTTGCCCCCCCACCCCCACTCTCTCTCCTTGGTTATTCTTGCCACCACCAGAATAGATACCCCACAAGTGGCCTCTTCCAGCGCTCTGACAGCTCATCCTAAGCCTGTGTGAATAATTCATACTGTTATATAGCTGGGCTCTGAGCCCAGAGCTTTCTATAAAATTAAACAAGCTCCAGCCAGCAGTGTGATTCTGCTAGCTCAGGAGATTCCCAGCTGTACTCAAGGCTGACTGTTGCTCTTGCGTCCTGAATGGGGGCTTCAGAATGGTCCATGAGGCCACTCCACATTACTGCCTTTCTCTCACCTATCCTAGCCCTCGGGACTCCTTTTGTGAGGGCACAAGATGCCCTTGGAGCTAGGAAACCCTCCATTGCCTGCTTCTGCCTTGAACCAGGTTCTAGGGTCTTCCACATACATCAACTCAGTTGCTCCCCCAGTTGCGCAGTCATCACCCTCTTTTTAGCCAAAGCTAACAAGCAGCAAAGCCAGGTTTTGGGCCATAATAATCTGGTCTTTCTTAGTCTAGGCCCCAGACTTTCCCTTTTCCTCTCCCAGAAACTAAAATGCTAAGAAGGACATTTTTCACAGTCTTGGGTAAGGACACAATGGGGGTCTAGTGCAGTGTGTGCAGAGGCTTAAATATAGTTGTGCTGGGCTCAGTGCCTCCTGAGCCAAGGAGGCAGCCACATCCATCCTGGCTTTGGGCCTTGTGTTCTTTGTTCCAGATGTAGCTATCCATCAGTACCTATCAACAAAATATTTATATAATTTATATGATTAAATACATGCATATATAAATATACATTCACATGTATTTTCATATGGAAGGAGCTTATTTTAATGACCAGAGGCAGGCTGGGGAGATGCTGGGATTCCTGTTTCTTTCCTTCTCTAAAGAATAACTTGATTTGGCTCCCGTGGCTCGCTGAGCAGGGTCTTTGTGTGGGATCCTCAGCAGCCGTCCCATGAGAAGGTAGGAAGGCAGGGATAAAGGATTGTGGAACAAAGGGTCAGAGGGTAAGAGTCTTATCATGTGGCAGACTGATTTTTCCTGGAGTAATGATGTGCATTGGAAATCTGAGTGTCTCTGTCTTGATCCTTCTGCAAACCTCTAAGCCTATGCTAGGGGCTCCTGGAACCTGCCCCTCACTGCCCTTACACACAGCTTTGTGCCTGCTTTTCAGATCGCCTGCACTGCCAGTCCATGAGCTCAGCGAGGATGGCGACTGAGGCAGTCTTGCTCAGGGCCTGGCCCAAGGTCTGGCATGTAGTAAGCACTAGTATTGTTAGTATTGTTGAATGCAGGGATGACTTTACCAGCCCTAAGCTATGTCCTCTTTCCCTTCAGATCAAGGAGGAAAGTAGGGACAGAAATGTTTCTCTTACTTGATTTTAAAATGTCAGAAATAATCATCCCACACCCCGAGCTGGACGCCTTCCTCTTGATCCTTGTTGTGATCAGGAGATAAACTCCTTGAAGGAAAAGGCCTAAGGTCCGGTCTTTTTGGAGTGGAGGGGAGGGAAGATCTGGAGTGGAGTGATTTTGGTGAATCTCTGCTGGGCCGTGGTGGTCACTGCTTTCTCTTCCCATTGCTCATTCACCATTGGTTCAGTCATTTGCACAGGACTGGCGCGCAGTAGATACTCGAGACATGTTTCCATTGACAGAGCTCTCAGAAATGTGTCAGAGGATGATATGGTGCTGAATTCACCTGCTGTCTACAACATTTTTCTTGGTTTGGGAACAGGTGCAATGGGCTTAGCTAGACCCAGGAGTGACAAGGTGAGTACCCAGGCACGCAGGTCCAACTTCAGCCTGGATAGCGAGGTAGTGTTGTCACTGCTTTGCCGGGCACCGTGGTGAGTCGCCTGTGTAACCTGTGCTCACAGAGCTAGGGCAGGCTCCAAGTGATTATTACAGAATAATTCAGACTCGCAGCTGGGCAGCCGGGAGATGAGCCCCACACTCCCAGAGTTCTGCCTGGTGGGAAACACTGCTGGCAAGACTTCCCAAGAGAAGGTAAAGAAGTTTGCATAAACAGCTCTCGCAGAAGGAGAACTCTCTGCTCACACTAAAGGATTCATTTTTACAAGCAAGAGTAAAGGAGTCAAAATAAGGATAATATGAATTTTGGGTGAATAATTTTACCCACCTGGACTTCATTTTTTCCCATCATGCAGCAGCAATAAATTGTTATTGGTGTAAATAGAAGTCTCCTTCTGTCTGCCTCCCCCGGCAGTTGGAGGAAGGAGGTGTGAGGAGCAGCAAGGTGACTGACTGCTGGCACAGCCAGCCAGTGCTGGGCGTCTACTCTTCACTTCCCTCCACCTGCTTCAGAGCTGTTTCTAGGACCTACAAGTGGTTTCAAACATTTTGTGGAACATGGATATTTTTAAAAAATCTATGTACCAGTTGCAAATATTTTTGCACTAATATCAGCTTCTCTTTTCCTTTGATTTTTCCACAATCTTTTTGAAGTCCTTCATGTTTCTGATGGCTCAAGGTCTGCTTTGTAGGGGCACTGCTGAAAGGAGTTGCCAGGGATATGAGAGCTATGTTGAATGGTGTTGAACCTGGCCCTGGCCTCTAAACCCCAGAAGCATTTGAGGAATCCCTGCTCCGTCTTGGATTAGCAGGAGGGACATTGTGGAGCCAGCCGTGACTGTAGCATGGCTGTGAGTGTGTGAGCGCTAGTGTGGACCCAGAAGCTGTCTGCTGGGTGTGGGCGTCAGTCATTCTCCAGGCAGCCCCAGGGGAGGTGCCACAGTGAGGTCACATGACATTTTCTTTCTCTTGACAGGAAGGAGGTGTTGTAGCCCTGTTCAAGGTCTGCAGACAGGACAACCTCCGGTGCTTGTACCCCCAGGCGCTCCGCACACTGGCCTCCATCTGCTGCGTGGAAGAGGGTGTCCATCAGCTGGAGAAGGTGAGGCCAGCTCAGGTCCCTGAGCCAGGCGGGAAGATGGTGGCCATCTGGCCCTCTTCACAGAGCAGTCTCTCAGCCCTTCCTCCTCTCTGGCACCGTTCAGGTGTGGCTTCTGGAACCTTACCTGTGGGAGTGAGTGTAGAGGTGAAGGGGACAGAGACTGAGGAGCACGACCAGTCCAGGCCTAAAGGTGCGCTCTGCCACTCCTGGGTGCCGTGAGCGACAGAGCCCAGTGGGTGGAGCTGAGCAGGAGTGGGCAAGTTGGGTGGAGAGTGGTGTTGAGGTTCAGGGTGGTTGGTCTCTCACTCCCAGCAGGGCCCCAGGAGAAGGAAGGGGTCCAACTCCTCAGGGGATGGAGCCGTACGAAGGAGAGCAGGTAGGGTTCCATTCCACTGAGGGCCAGGGGGCTTGGGTATGGAAACTGAAGTCCAAATCCAAGTGGCAGTTGGGTCAATATGGCACACGGTAGGGTGGGTCGGGGAGGTGCTCTGATGGGCCTGTCTGGGGTGGGGGAAGCCGGGGCTGATGTTTTGGAATTTCCCACCAAGTTTCCAGGAAAGAGGATGAAAACCTATGGGGGAGAAGCAGGCAGGCTGGGTGTGTCTTAAGACAGTTGTGGTGCCGATGGGGTCCTGTGTAGGTGCTCTGGCTGCTCTTGTGCGTTGCTCTGGGTGGGAATGGGGCAAGCAGACTGTCCCCTTTCCTTTGTTTCTGTGTCCAGAAGTTTGGTGCTGGCCGCCCAGATATCCCCCGTTCTACTCCTAGCTTCTTCGCATTGGTCTGGGCTCCTAGACAAGTGATCATCCTATTTTCCACCCTGTCTCTTTCCAGCTACACTGGGACAGGGTCCTGGGATCATGACTCAGAGAGACTGTCAGCCAAGGGTGGATGGGGAGTTTGCTCATCTTACTGATGACAGTCTGTGGTTCAGAATGGGGAAGCAATTTGTCTAAGGGTGCACAGCATGATAGCATAGGAGCCTGAGCCAGCCCTCTGGACAATGCCCCCTTCCCACAGGGTTGGGAGCCTTCACCTTCAGTTGCTGTGAGCACTGGGTTTGGCAGTAGGAGGTCAGTACTGATGCCCTGGTACTGTTGAACAATGGGTAAGTGTGCGCCAAGGAGTGAAGTGATGTGCTCAAGGTCGTGTAGCTACAAATTTCAACAGCCAGAATCCAGACCCAGGTCTCCTGAGACTGAAACCAATTGTGCTTCTCTGGGTTCCAGTGGACTCTGTGAGCACAGACATGCAAATGAGTGTGCCTTCTTAGATGGGGACCTAGAGGAGACAGAGAGACCTGGGCAGGGGGAGTCCAGTGATGGGCATGCAGTGAGCACCTTCAGTGTTATGTGCTGACGTTTCTTCTCTTCTCCCTTAAAACTTCCTCCTTGGAAAAAGGCCAAATGGCCAATCAGTGTGTTTCTGGTGGGCGCGATGAATGGAAGGAGGAAAGGGCGGGGGCTTGGTATCACCAGCCCTCCAAAGGCAGTGGGTCACTTGCTTTCATGCATTTTCAGAACAGCAGGAAGTTTTAAATTCAGGGAAGAAAAACAAGTAGGGCTTTTTTTGTTTAGATCTGAAAATCTGTGCAGCTGGGACAACTGGAGGCGATTTTTCCTTCCACCTTTCAGCTGCGGCTCCAAACTCCGGTTGCATCTCAGGCCAGACAGGCTGGCCGTGGCCTGAGAGTTGGGCTCTGCTCAGCTGGACAAGAGGAGGCAAGGATGCTCTTTGTCTAGGGCTTACCCTGTGCAGGTGCTGAGGCAACCTAGTACACACATCCCTTGGTTAATGCACCAGAACCTTGTAAGGCAAGCACTCTGAATAGCTCCATCTTAAAGACAAAGAAACTGAAAAGCAACTTCCTAAAATCACTTAGTAAGTGCTGGAGCCAAGTTGGGGCCCAGCCTGTTCTGCTGCCTTGCTGTTCACATTCTGAGAACACTGAATGTGTCCCTGCACTTGTGTGTCAGAGCACCTGCGGCATAGGGGATAGCGGTCCATCTGGGCACCCCCTCCTGCAGGTCAGACAGGGGGCCTGTAACGTCTCCCCTGTGCTGGGCTCTGAGCAGCAGTAGAACTCCCCGAGAAGGGCTCATGGGCAGAACTACACTCTCCTGCAGTGGCAGCACCGTCACAGGGACTCCACAAGTACGCTGGTCTAACTGGATGCTTGTCTCAAGCTCGAAAGCATCCTCATCGCACAGATGAAGAAATGGAGGCCCAGAGAAGTAAAATAGCTGCTTCCACAGCATCACACAGCATGGCATTCGACCACTCAGCAAATATTCAAATATTTATTAAGGATCTGCCGTTTGCCAGGTATCATTAAGGTGCTTGGAATACAGCAGTGAACAGATCAGGCCAAACCCCTTATCTCCTGGAGCTCAACTTCTAGCCCAGTATGTCCCATGGAATGGCCTGTGGGTCACACTCAGCCTGCTGCCTGTTTTGGTCGTGTGTAGCCACTCTCACTCCACAACAGCATGGCTGAGTCAGTGCAGCATCACTGTGTCCCCAAAGCTGAGCATAGTGACTGTGTGGCCATCTACGGGAGGTGTTTCTCCCTGTTCTAGCAGGCAGCGGGGGGTGCCAGGTCAGTGACACCCAGCACAAGCACACTTCACATGCTTGCTCTGGGCCAGCGCTGTGCTATGCCCCCTGCTTTCACCGTGCGATTCGGTCCAGGCCACAGTTGCCTTCCCTGAATGCTGTTCTCATCCCTGTTGTTTGCAGAAGGAAGGGAGACTCAGAGAAGTGAAGCAACTTGCTCAGGAGCACACAGCAGTAATTTAATTCCAGTTCTGCTGGGCCAAAGTCAGGACTGTTAACCATTCTGCAGCCCGGGAGTCTAAGTCTGATGATGTGATGCCAACACCCACACTCATTGCCTCCATATCATGCTGCTTCCAAAGTTGTGAGACGTTCTAGAAACACGCAGGAAGGTGGGAAGGTCTTCGTCTCCCTCATCCTCGCCCCTCCCTGGGTGCCCCCTGACACCCGCCACCCTCTCTGGTGTGAGCTGCTCAGCGCTGGCCTCCAAGGCTCCAGTGAGGCCAGCAGCAGCTGCCAGTATGGAGGATGGGAGGTGCGGTAGCCTAGGTGCTGGCTAAGCTGTGGAAACCACAGAATGACAGGCAGGTGGGGAAGAACCACGTGCTGGAGCGCTTGCCCACCAACAACTCACCACAGCTCACGGTTCCTGGCCTAATTAGGAACTGTCAACATCCCAGCCTCCCCTTCCTGATTTATTGGCTTGGCATCCTTCCTGGGATTTGTTTAATTAATAGGCAGCGAGAAAAGTGCTGGGTTTGGCGAACTGCGTCTCTGTCCTGCAACTTCCTCTGCCTTTTCCTCCAGTCTCGGAGGGCTCACTGTATTGTGCACAGCCCCCAGCAGAGGCCCGGGTCTCGCGCCCTCACCAGACTCTGCACCCATCCTGAGCCCTGCTCTGTGACGCTCACACCTTGTTGGAACCGGGCGACTTCCGAGGTTGGGGATTCAGCCACGGGCTCATCCAGTCCCTCAGGTGAAGCCCCTTCTCTGCTTCTCCACACCTGCTGTCTGCCAGTCAGTCACTTTTTTTTTTTTTAAGATTTATTTATTTATTTGAAAGACAGAGTTACAGAGAGTCAGACACACACACACACACACACACACACACACAGGTCTTCCATCCGCTGGTTCACTCCCCAGTGGCCAGAGCTGGGCTGATCTGAAACCAGCAGCCAGGAGCTTCTTCTGGATCTCCTACATGGGTGCAGGGGCGCAAGGACTTGGGCCATCTTCTACTGCTTTCCCAGGCCACATCAGAGAGCTGGATTGGAAGAGGAGCAGCTGGGACTTGAACCAGTGCCCATTTGGGATGCCGGCACCGCAGGTGGCAGCTTTACCTGCTATGCCACAGCACTGGCGCCATCACTTTTAACTTCACTCACTTGTCTCATGACATCGTGCTTCAGCTGGTTCACTCTAGGAAGTCACTTGTCCCTCATGTTGCAAAGCTGTCTCTCCAGGGCAGAGGAGAGACTTGGCAATAAGAGAGTTGGAAAATCCTGGCTTTGAACCCAGATTCGCTAACTTGTGAACTTGGCTGGGTTACCCTAGGGAACTTGTTTAGCTTCTTGGACATGCAATTTCTTTTCTTTCCTTCCTTCCTTCCTTGCTTCCTTCCTTCCTTCCTTCATTTTTTAAATATTTATTATTTTTATTTTCTTTGAAAGGCAGAGGTAGAGAAAAGGGGGGGGGGTGAATACAGAGAGATCTTATATGCGTTGGTTCACTCCCAAAATGGCCATAACAGTTGAGACCAGGCCAGACCGAAGCCAGGAACCTAGAATTCTGTCCAGGTCTCCCACATGGGTGCAGGAGCCCAAGCACTTGTGTCATCTTCTGCTGCTTTCTCAGGCACATTAGCAGGGAGCTGATTCAGAAGTGGAGGAGCCAGGAGTTGAACCTGAGCCCCATTGGGATGCTGGCATTGTGGACAGAGGCTTAACCCACTACACCACAACGCTGGCCCCGACATGCAATTCCTTGGTCAGTAGAATGAGCATAAGAGAATACCTCCCAGGACTATTAGTGACAATGGATGTGCAGTACTATGGAGCTTGCACACAGGAGGCATGAAGGAATGGGCGCTATTAGGATGGTGGCAGTTACACTGCTGATCACTGGGGCTTTGACAAGGAGTGGGCTTGGGAAGGCTACAGTCTGGCGAGGAAGGGAGGGCTGGCACACCAAGGGGAGGGGGCCGGCATGGTCAAAGAGGCAGCGAGGTGCACAGCATGGAGAAGTGTGGTGGGGCTGCAGCAGGAGTGCCCACAGCATTCCCAACAGGAGAGGGAGCGAGAAGCAGAGACTGAGTTCCTCGGCCCATGAATGGAGAAATTGGATTCAAACCCAGGCCTGGCTGCTTCCAAGCCGCTGCTCGTTACCCCGGGGAGAGCTGGCGCTCACGGTGGGGATGGCAGGGAATGGCTCCCTGGGAGCAGGGCCTTGCTGTTGGCTTGGGCAGGGGGTAGCAGCCGGGCAGGGCTGGAGAGCATCAGATTGCAACAACAGCAAAGGTGACTCCAGAAGTGTCCCAAGGGCCTTGTGAGGGTCCGTCTTTCTTTTCAGGGTGGTCCCACGCTGCCACAGCGTTCTCCCCGAATGGCCTGGCTTCCGGAAGCCTATCCTGCCTTCCCTGTGTCCCCAGCAGGCACTCCCTCCTCATTCTGCAGCTCCGTCCTGGGCTCCAGGGAGGGACACAAGTTGACCTACTGCTTGGCTCCTGAGATGGCTGGGTGTGCAGAGGGCCGGCGGCATAGCAGGGGGGAGGCAAGGGCTGTCTTGCTGGGGCCACTGGAAGGCAGCGCCACTAGGAAGTAGAGCTTGGCCCAGAAGGAGCAGGGAGGAGCCCCCAGCTGGGCCTGGGAGAGCAGCCTTGGCAGAGGCAGAGAGCCTCTGGGGATCAGCCTGTGGGACTGTGAGTCTTGAAGGAGCTCCACGTTCAGTGAATTGGAGGCAGTGCTCCGTGAACCATGCATGGGAGAAGTGTGGAGGAAGAAAGCGGGGGCTGAGTGAGGGCCCCAGATCACAGAGTTCAGTGGGAGTAGATGGACCCAGGTCTTCCAGCGTGGCCTGGGCAGGTGGCCTTCCTATGGGACTAGAGCTGGCATCACCAAGGCATGGCCCGCAGGGGTTGGGGAAGGCCAGAGGTGTTTAGGAGAGCGAGTCACTTCTCTCTCAACCTCAGCTTCCTCTCTGCAATGGGGATGACATCTCCTTCGTTGGGCTGCTGTGTTGATGCATTGCAGCCACGTGGTGGGGTATGCAGCCTGGAGCCTGCATGGAGGAAGCATTGCTGGGGTCTGTTTCTCTTTCTTCCTCCCTGGCCCATGTGTCTGCCTCCTCAGGGAGGCCTGGAAGAACTCTGCATTGTCCCCAGAGAACCTGCGTCTAGGGAGTCTGCCTTGACCCCGGTAAGGTTCCAGGTGTCCCGAGGGGCTAAGGGGATGGTCAGAGCGCTATGGGGTCAGCACCAGGGCTGGGTGAAGCCGACCAGGGTGGGGCTGGAGGGGGCTGGGGGCTAGAGCTGGACTGGGGACTGGTCCCTCACAAGGCCAGAGATCAGAGGGGCTGGGACTTCCAGATCCAGGGCCACAAGGGGCTGGGGGGCACTCGGCCCAGTGCTCGGACAGTGTCCTGCACGGTTCTAGTCCCTGCCTCCTCCATGGTTAATGCCAAAGACAAGCTCCCTTTCCAAAGAGCTTCCTTTTAGTTCCAGCTCCTCGCTTGTGCTTTATTTTTTCAAATAAGGAGTTAGTTTACCCTGCACTGGAGCCAAAGGGAGAGTTTAATGAAAATCGATAAAGAAATTAAAGATGAGCAGGGAGAGAGGGGGAGGGCTCAATTTCAAGTCCAAGAAGAAAATCGCCAAGGGTGAGAGACGGGAAAACTGCTGCCTGTCTCCACACCGCTCCCTCCTTCCCCTTCCCTGGTCCCTGGGGAGCTTCTTGTGATCTATTTGCATTTTCCCTGACCCCTGCGGGGCTTGGTGGATGAGAGGTGAGACAGAGAGAGCCTGGGCAGGAGGGAGGGGGCTGCAAGAGGGGCAGGGTGGGGCAGGCTCCGTCCAGCTGCTGTGTTATAGTATCTCTCTCTACTGCCTTCATCCTGTGTGGTTGCAGATGGTCAGAGACAGTAAGTGTTGATAAACAGAGTTTATGAGAGAGAGAGAGAGACTCCTGTCCTCTGGTTCAATGCCCAAATGCCCACAATGGCCAAGACTGGGCCAGGACTGTAGCCAGGACCCAGGAACTCAATCCAGGTCTCCCACATGGGTGGCAGACACTCATTACTTGAGCCATCACTGCGACTTCCCAGGGTCTGCACTAACAGGAAGCTGGGATCCGGAACTGGAGCTGGGACTTGAACTCGGGCACTCCAGTGTGGGACTGGAGCAAACGACTGGCTTAACGGTTAGGCCAGACGCATGCCCCTGACAAAGCATTTTAACCAGTGTTTCCCATCCTTTTGCTCATTCCTTTCTTAGGCTCATTTTTAAGGAAGGCCAGGAGAGATGGTCACCTCCGCCCCATTTTACACAGCAGCAAGTTGAGGCTGTACAGCACTGGGAGAGGCATCGGGAGAGATAGAACTGGGTTGAGAGCCCTGCTTTCTTAACTCCCACTCCTAGGTATCTTCCCTCAGCCCACCCCTTCCCGCCCCTGTGGTGTTAGACTTCAGAGCAATGTGGGTACTTTCCTACATACAAGTGAGGCTGACCAGGGAGAAAGGGGTTACGAGTGCCAGTAAGAAATCTTTGATTGGGGCCAGTTCTGTGGCTTAGCCAGTAAAGCTGCTGCCTGCAGTGCTGGCATGCTATTTGGGCACCAGTTCAAGTCCTGGCTGCTCCACTTCTGATCCAGCTCTTGCCAATGGCCTGGGAAAAATCAGTGGAAGATGGCTCAAGTGTTTGTGCTCCTGCCCCCAACATGGGAGACTTGGATGAAGCTCCTGGCTCTGGCTTTGGTCTGGCCCAGCCCTGGCTGTTGCGGCCATTTTGGGAGTGAACCAGTGGATGGAAGGTCTATCTCTGTCTCTTCTGCTCTCTCTGTAACTCTGACTTAAATGAAGGAAGGAGGGAAGGATGGAGGATCTTTGAGAGGGAGAAAGTGTGCTCAGAATGGAGGGCCCACATGCTCCCCACCTCTCTTTGGGGCTCAGCCCACCTATGCCTGTCACCTTCCTCCATCTCCCCTGCCCCCAGGAAATGGCCTTCAACTGCCTGGGGAATGGGCTGAGGGGTCCCAGGCCAGCTATCTGGGATGGGCCGGTGGCTGACAGGCAGAGAGGAGTGGGGAATGGCACTGTCACCTCCCCAGGCTGGCAAGGGGGCCGGGGTCTGTGAGTGAGCTTGTTCGCGTCCCCTCTGCCAAGTCTACAGCAAGGGAATGGGAGAGGATGTGAGGAGGCAGGATCACAATCAGGCACACTGCCCGGCCTCCCGCTCCCCACCTCGCAAGCTCCAGGCTGAGATGAGCCACTGGTGCTGTCCAGACTGAAAGAACGCCTGCCCGCTGGAGGGCTGCTCCTTGCTCTCCCGGGCCACCATGTGCTTAGAGAAGGGCTGGGGCAGCAGAGCAGTCCATGCGTCTAAGCACCGCGGTCAGGTTGTAGGAGCAGGCTCCGTGCTCTGGGGCTGCGCGGGACCCCATGCGCTGTGCAACAGCAGCCCCTGGTGGACAAGTTGGGCAGCAGCAGCGCCTCCAGGCTGCCTGAGGCGGCTCGCTCCTGGAGCTGCTCAGGCTGATGGGGTCCGGGCCCAGGATCAGCAGACCTGGCCAGAGCGTCCTGTGGCGGGGAGGGAGGATTTACAAACTCAGGGCAAGGAGGGCTTCTTCCCAGGAAGCCAGTCTCCTCCAGGGCAGGTTGTAGGCAAATCTTGCAATCCGGCATGTCTCCGACTCCCGGGCTCCCCCCAAAGTCAGTTTCATGCCTTCCTGGGATGGAAACCCTCCTGGATCCTGCAGTCCCCACTGGCAAAATCCAAGCCCTCACCCTGGCCCTGGAGGTGCACCCTGAGAAAGCTGCCTCCGGCACGGTGTGCTGTGGTGAACAGGCCTGGTTCGACGTCCAGCTTCACAATTACTCTGCAGGTGTGTGACCCTGCACCCTTCTGATCCCAGTTTCATCACGGGTAAAAGTCACCCCTGCCTTGCAGATGCTAAACTTGAAATGGGTCAGTGCTCTGCCAATGGGGGCCATTTTCCCTTCCCAGAGGGTCTGGGGGCTGCCTCTGCCTGTACTGGGGTGTCCCAGCCGAGTGTCCCCCTGCAGCTGTAGACATCCGACTCAGCTGCCTGCTCTTCTGAGCCTCCCTCCTGACTGCTGCCCCGGGCTAGGATCTCACACTGTATGCAGTGGCCTGCACCATCTGGCCTCAGAGCTTCATCTGAGCTTCTCCTCCCAGAGAGACTCACTCACCAGCCCCCTGAGCCCACCTGGGAATGGGCTTACACACACGGGACTAAATAAATACAGCTTTAAGAGTTCTTCCCCATTGCAGGTGACAAGGAGGGACTCAGAGAGGTCAAGTGACTTGGACACCCACATTGTCCCTAGCATCACAGGGCTGGGACCAGAAGGCAGGGTATCTGACTTCACACAGCCTGGCAGTGCCTCCTTGAATGGTTTCCAGCCCTTATGGGGTGGGAAGAGGGGAAAGGAATCCCCATAGCATCACTCAGCAAGGACAGAGGGAGACACACCTTGCTACCGGGCTTGCCCTGGCCCCCTTTTGGACCACTTAGCCTTGATCATTTGCACCGGCTTCTCTACTATCTCTTCCTCCAACGCCTTTGGCCCTGAGTCCAAGTTCTTAGGCTCCCAGGTGGACTCAGGGTGGCTGGTGGGCCAAGGTGAGCTGTGAGAGACAGCCTGCGATTTGCCAGATGAACTAAAGGCCATTGAGACTGGGTAGAGGCCACCGGGCTGGGGGCAGTGGAGGCCCTCTGGGACCAGCCCTTCATTTAGCACTGCTGTGCTCAGGGGCCAGAGGAGGGTTCCTAATCCCCCTGAGTCTGAATGTTCTCGTTGGATAGAGATCTCTGTTCTACTGGTATCAAACGACTTGGCAAGTCATTTTGTGAAATGTAATGTGAGGAACGAAAGTTGTCAGGTGCAGCGCTGCACACCTGGGAGTCCTGGTGCCTGTTCTCTGCAGCTGGGGTGTGTTGAGGGGGTGGTGTCCCTCCAGGAATTGCCAGAAGGGAGCTGCGCACCTCTCTATCCCTAAGAATTCACAGATGGAGCCTGGCATTGGAGACGTGTGTGTGTGTGTGTGTGTGTGTGTGTGTTTGGGGGACCGTGTGGGATGAGAAGAGTGAACTTGGCAGGGTGAAATGCTAGGCAGTGTGCATTTCCTGCCTGGACCCCAAATAATCTGGTGAGAGCAGAAAATAGGAAGCCAGAAGGAAAGGTGATGCTGGTGCTAGGGAGAAAGGACGCTGAGCCTGCAGGGAAGCGGAGGGCCCTCAGGGCACTGGGCAGGTGCAGCGGTGCCTGCTGGCTCACCCTGTGGCTCCTGGAGTGGGGCAAGTGCTAGCATGGAGGAGAGCGGAGGAAAGTGGGGCTCTGGGGCCGGGATGTGGAGAGGATGGATGAAGGTGCATGTTTAGGGGATTTTGACTGGGGGGCACTTTCTGGGCACAGTCTGGCCCTGACAGCAGGCTTGCCCTCAAAGCCCGGAACTGGGGCCAGCATCTTCCGTCTCTGACACCAAGGGGTGAGTCTTCTGGTTGTCCACAGAGACACAGACAAACAGGGAGGGAAGGGCGATGAGAAAGAGGTGGAAACCTGGGGGAGGAAGAGGGGGGAGAGGAAAGACACACACACCGAGGATGAACGTACACGGTTTACCAAGGCTGTTTCTGTCTCTCTTTGGCTGCTTCAGAGAAGTTAGGCTGCCTGTAGATTTGGGACAGCTGCTTGTGCTCTGCTTGCCTTGCGGTCATCTTTTACTGTTTTTATTGTCCCGATGAGCAGTGATTTTAAGCACTTTTCTTTTCCTGACTGTATATCTTCTTTTGTAAAATTTGGTCTGAGACTTTTGCCATTTAAAGACATTTTTTTAATGATTTATGAATGTTTAAAAATATTTTAAAAATATGGTGTCATATCTAATATATAATATGTATTGTCAACCTGTGGTTTGCCTTTTCATTTTCTTACTGATGTTCAATTTGTTGATCTTTTATAGTTAGCACTAATTTGTTTCCATTTAAAGGATCACTGTTTCTGCTAAAGTCCTGGAGATAATTCTATTTTATTTTTAGAGCTTTATTGTTTTACCTTTCACATTTTGGCTTATGATTTATTTCAAATTAACTTTTTAATGGTATTATAGGGTTATTTTTTTCTCTAAGGATATCCAATTGAGCCAGAATCATTTACTGAAAAGACCATCCCTTCACTACTAAATTAAAGTGGTGGCTTTTTTATAAGGAAAGTGGAGATAGATAGATGGGTCTGTTTCTAGACTTCTTTTTTCTGTTCCATTAGTCTTTTTTTTTTCACTCTTGTACTAATATATTAAAAGGTCTCTCTAGTCCTATACATTTTTGATATCTGGTAGTTTAAATCCTACCACTTTGTTCTAATTTAAGACTTTTCTTGGTAGTTCTTAAGTGCTTTTTCTTTTATAATCAGCTTAGCAACATTCACAAAAATATCTCTTGAGATTTTGACTGGTATCTTTAAATTTATAGTATTTTGGGTGCTCGCTTTGGCAGCACATATACTAAAATTTATAGTATTTTGGATAATTTCAAAAAAGTACTCTGTGTCTTAACAATACAGAGTGTTCCATTCAATGAACATAGTATATCTTTCTACTTACTATAGGCCATGTTTAATTTCTCTCAGCAGTGTTTTGAGTTTTTAGTGGTGATATCTTGCACATTTTATTTAGGTTTATTTCTGGATATGTTTATGCTAATGTCAGTGGTTTTCATTAATGTTATTTTAAAACTGTTGCTATTATATAGAATATGCAATTTTGACATTGCATCCAATGATTTTGCTAAATTCACTTATTAATTTGGATATTATGTAGACTCTTGGGTTTTCTGTGTACCTGATCATATCATCAGTAAATAATAACAATTTTGCCTCTTCTTTTCCAATCAAAGGTATAAACCTTTCTTTTTTCTTTTCAGGTATAATTGCCTTGCCCAGTACAGTATTAAGTGAGAGCAGTGATGAGGGGTAGATCTGTCTTGATACTGATTTCAGGGTGAATGTCAATATTTCATTCATGATTTTATTGTTAAGAATGACATTATTATCATTTTAAGTATTAAGAAACAGAGGCTCAGAGAATGTAACTTGTGTGTTTCACCAAGACAGCAAATAGTCCAGGCTCTCCTCACTCCTAAATTTTGCAACTTTCTTGTACTACAGGCACCTCTGAAACCATGGTGGTGATCAATGCAGGATATGTCTTAGACTTATTTGAGGGTTTTTTTTTTAATGCTGAGTCTACCATAATAAAACTCAAATTCTTGGCTGGAAAGCCCAGATATTAATATTTTAAAAACTTTCACAGATGATTCCAATCATCTGAGAACTAGGCTGAGAGCCACTGATCTTGCTTTTGGTATAATCCAGGTCCCAGCTGTGCCTACCAGTGCTTTGGTGAAAATTTGATATTTTCATAGCAGCACAGTCCAAAGGGAAGCCCATCCCCCAAATGCTTTTGGAACATCTGTTTGAAAATCTGTTTTAAGGAAAATCATCTGTTTGACAGGGAAATTATTTTCTATTTATACTCTTAAATGATTCAATCCATGAATTCTCTCCTCCTAAATAACTCATCTCTGCTTTCTCTGCCTCTCTGTCTTCCCATCCCCTCCCCCACTGACTTGCTGCCAAACTGGTAGTATAATCCCTTTCATCCAGTGTTTCCCTGTTCCATATTAATGTTTGTCTTTGTCCACTTTGGCACTCGGCGTTTACCCAGAGTCTGATTTGAAATAACGAAAGAGGCTGAGTGGGGCCTGGGATGTATTAGTTTGGGGGAAAGTAATATTATCCGTCTGAAGCCCTGTTTTAGCTTCTACGGCTTTCTCTTGAGCTGTGAGCTCTGCCGCTGTGCCATGGAACAAGCTCGTCATTTTAGAGAGACAGGCTTTCACCTTGAGTGACTCAGACTCCGTCCTGAGCCTTGCACTTCCGCATTCAGATTCTGCTTCTGACCCCAGGGTTCATTTGTTCCACCATGTGCTTTGCCCTGTCACTTGGCCCCTCACTTGTCTGCTTCCTCAGGCACGTCCTCTGTGCCCCTCTCTTATTAGGACTGAATGTTTCCTTCCAACCAGTCTGGACAGCCAGATCCTTCCTGCCTGGACCCACGAACAGGATTCTGAGTGCCTTGTGCTTCCCCCTTGTTTGTGTTTCTCTGCAGCCTTTAGATGTCTGAATTGACAGAGGAGTGAAGGAGAAGACTCTGAGGTCTTTAGATCCTTCTTCCTCTCTGTGGTTGAGAGTTCACTACATTCATGTGGTGCTGCGTAATTGTTACAGTCCAGCAAGCAGCTCTTCTGCCTCTGCCTAAGAACTAAAAACAGAACAAACACATAAACAACCACCCCCTGCCCCAAAGAAGCCCAAAACTAAGAACTCGCTGACCAGTATAGATGATATGCTTTGTGTATGAGCCTGTGTGCCTTTGATGGTTGCATAGAGCCACGCTGGTGCTTTCCTAGTAACCTGCAGGACAGAGTTGCTCATCAGTCTGGCAGGGTGGTTCCTGTACACTTTGGGCTCTCCAGCTGCATGGGTTCCATGCTCCTCTTCCCACTCTGCAGGGCAATCTCAGCATTCTCCAGCTTCCTCTGTGTCCACATTCAGGTGCATTGGCTCTGCTGCCCAGGTGATGGCCAGGCCTGGCCTTCCTCCTTACTACTTGCACGCCCTCGCAGGAGGAAAGTCTGGCCTTCAGCCCAGGCTCACTCTGTGGAAAAGCTAATTATCTATAAGTGCTTCCAGTAGCAATTTCTTTAGGGATTTGAAGGTGCGTTGATTAGATTGTTCTCTTGGCATCATTATGTTTATGACCAGGGATGGGAAGTGGGTGGTTTGAGGATGGAGACATTCCTGAAGTGGGACCAGTGTTTGAGGAAGCTGGCCTCAGGCTGGGCTACTCCTGGAACCATTATAGGAGCTGAGCTGAGCATCTCCTGCCAACCTGGCCCTCCTACCAGTTTCTTCCTTCTTTCCTCCCCAAGGGCTCTGCTGAGGGAAGTGTAAGTCAAAGAGCAGGAGACCAGGATTGAAGCCCTGGCCTTGACATTAACTTGCTGTGTGGCCTGGGCAATGTCTTTTCTTCCTTGAGCTCCTGTATCCTCACCATTTAGCCAGTCATTTCTGCCCCCAACTGCTTCTCTCTCATGCTCTGTCTCACTTGTGATGTTTTGTTTCTGTCTTTGTCTCTTCTGCTTCATCTCTGTGTTCAGCACCTGACACAATGTAGGTGTTCAGTCACTGCTTATTGAACTGCAAAAATGCAGGGAAAGTACTGATTTTCCTCTACTTTCCTTTCTGAGGAAATAGTTCCTCATAATTATTCTGCTTCCTGTCCCTGGCTTTGAATTAAAGCAGGAATCACTTCCACTATTGGTCTGCATGGTTGCAGGATGTCCACACAAGTGGGTAAACTTGAGTGTCCCAACCCAAAGTACTGCTTTTCTCAGTAGTATCCTTGTCCTGGAGGGGCCCTGGAGAGAAGCTCAGTCATGATACTGGGGCAAGCGGAAGTGAGGTGAACTGGTATTCAGGGCTCCAGGACTAGGAGAGTTGACTGCCGCCAATAGTTGGGGATGGAAGGGGTGATGGTGTTTCATGTGGCAGGAGCTACACATGCACCCCTTGTTTAATGAGGTTGATATTTTTCTCTCTGTTTTATGAGAAAAATAGCCCTGTGAGATTGGTATTATTATACCAGTTTTATAGATGAGCATTGAAAGTAGGTAAGACACTTATTCAGCAAGGAAGAGACAGAGGCAGGATTAAGACTTGGGTAGATCTGACTTCTATGCCTGTGCATGCTCTGATGCTATAGGAATTGATTAATTGATTGGCTCAGGTCCAGAGCCTGGAGATTAGGGCCCTTCATTGACCTTCTGGGCTGATCTGGGTTGCATTGTGCCTGCTTAGACATGGTGGATGTGGAGATGAACTTGGCCTGGTGACATCATGCTGGCAGCAGGGCATTGGTGAGTCAGCAGCTTCACAATTAAAGCCAAGGGAAATTTGGTCCCTATGAAAGCCCACCAAAGAGAACATGAGGAAAGCAAGTGAACAGGCAATTCATAGTAGAGGAAATCTGACTTGTGAAAAAAAGTTAAAAGAAACTAAAGAAAAGCAAAACAAAATGATGTGAAAAACCTTTCAACCTCATTGGTTAAGTGAAGACAAGCAGATTAAAGTAGAATTTTACACTCATCTGACAATAGGAAGTATTGGTAAGGATATGGAGTTAAATGAACTTATGCAAATATATTGTTTGTGGGAGTGTAAATTGCCACAACGATGTTGCAAAACAGTTTGTCAGTACTAGTAAAGTTGAAGCTATCAAACCTAGGCCCTAGGAATTTCACTGCTAGATCAACACCCCTTAAGAAACAGGCAAGTGTTCCTTGAACACACCTAAAAGAGTATTTATAGTAACATTGTACATAATGGCTACAACTGGAAAACTGATCAAATGTCCATCAACAAGAGAAAAAAATGAATTGCAATCAACTTATACAATGAAATATCACACAATGTTGAAAATAAATTGGCCATTCAAAGAAGGAGATACCTTTCTCTGAAGGGAGGAGAGAACCTCCACTTCAATTATAGCCCTATCTAAATAATGTCAGAGTTTGTGGACTCAACAGGCTTCCATACCCTTGGCAGCTCATGACAACAGCCTTGGGTGAACACTGATGTCATAATGAGTGTCAATTGTTAAATCAACAATTGGAGTCACTGTGTACTTGCTCCCCATGTAGGACATCTGTCCTTAACGTGTTGTACTATGAGAATTAACAGTAAAACTAGTCTTCAAACAGTATTTTATACTTTGTGTGTCTGTGTGGGTCAAACTGTTGAAATCTTTACTTAGTATAGAGTTGATCTTCTGAATATAAAATTATATATTCAATTATAAAAACATAATTGAAAATTAATCTTAATGAATAATGGGTTGGGAGAGGGAGTAGGAGGTGGGACGGTTTGGGGGTGGGAGGGTGGGTATGAGGGGAAGAACCACTATAATTCAAAAGTTGTACTTATGAAATTTATATTTATTAAATAAAAGGTTTCTATAAAACAGAAAATAAATTGGCTGTAGCCACATAAGACAAAAGGAAGGAATTTCATAAGCATTATGCTTACTGGGGAGAAAAGGAAATTGCTGTATAATAGTACTTATGGCAAGTGTAAAAGTATATAAAATTAAACAAAATATGCACACAATAAATCTCTAAAGAAAACAAGGGACTAATAAGCAGAAAACTCAATAACCATCAGCAGAAGAAAGCCAAGGCTTGCAGCAGAGTTTTGTTTTTAATTTCTAAGACTATAATTGTTGGGATATACACCTATACATATGTAGGTGGCTCAGAAAGTTTTGGGGAAATATAATTGAAAGATAAGTTTATTTTGTTTTAAAAGAATGTTGAGATCCCTGCATATGAATGGGTCTTCCAAAAGTTCAAGGAAAAACTATATTATGAAAAAAAATTATATATGGATTTCAAAACCTTTTGCAACAAAATAAACTTACAGTTTGGTTCCATTTTCCATCCATTAAGAATACATGTGGCCGGCGCCGCGGCTCACTAGGCTAATCCTTCGCCTTGCGGCGCTGGCACACCGGGTTCTAGTCACGGTCGGGGTGCTGGATTCTGTCCTGGTTGCCCCTCTTCCAGGCCAGCTCTCTGCTGTGGCCAGGGAGTGCAGTGGAGGATGGCCCAAGTGCTTGGGCCCTGCACCCCATGGGAGACCAGGAGAAGTACCTGGCTCCTGCCATCGGATCAGTGCGGTGCGCCAGCCGCAGTGCGCCGGCCGCAGCGCGCCGGCTGGGGCGGCCATTGGAGGGTGAACCAATGGCAAAGGAAGACCTTTCTCTCTGTCTCTCTCTCTCACTGTCTACTCTGCCTGTCAAAAAAAAAAAAAAAAAAAAAAAAAAAAAGAATACATGTTTATTTTATATATTTGAAAGGCAGGTAGAAAGATAGACCTTCCACCCAATGGTTCACTCCCCAAATGCCCGTAGCAGCTGGGGCTGGACCAGACTGAAGCCAGGAGCTGGGAACCCAACCTGGGTCTCCCATGTGAGTGGCGGAGACACAAATGCTTGAGCCATCATGTGCTGCTTCCCCGGATGTGCATTAGCAGGAAACTGGAATCAGAAGCAGAGCCAGGACTCCAACCCAGGCATTCCCATATGGGGTGCTGGTATCTCAAGCAGTGTCTTAACCCCTTTGCCAGGTGGCTGCCCCTCCATGAACTTTTTTGAAGTACCATTGTAGACATGTTCATTTTATTATCTGTTGCACCTTATAAATTTGCCACATATATTCTCTTTGGAAGGGATGATCTATTTCCATGAATTACCAAAAGAGACCTGAAGCGTACGACAGAAATGATAAGGAGATCCAGACAATGAGCTGGTGGTGATTGTAGAGGCAGACTTCACAGATCCTCTGGGAACCCAAAGGGAAGAAGGCCCTGGGGTCCCCGTCAGGCTGGGCATGCTCGGCAGGGCCGGGAACCTGGGGAGCTTGTGTTCTTGTGCTGACGATTGCTCCAATGCTGTTCTTCCCTGCAGCTGCCTCTGCTCACCAACCTCCTCCATCTGCAGGCTTGTTCCTTTGCCTTTAATTGCCTAAAGTGTGCCCTCAAGTCTTAGATCTAAATGACTTTCTTGCATGTATCCCCTTTACTGAAAGCCACTTGCTGCCTGGCCTGGAGCAGCCAAGAGTGAGCAACCTTGCAGTCCCTGGGTTGGCAGCAATGGCAGAGGAGCGTGGGAACCAGACAAAGGAACAGAGATTCTTGACAGCCGTGCTGCTCCAAATTGCCAGTGCAGAAAAATCAGCTATGGGCCTGTTGAGAAGCAGGCTCCCAGGTGTCCCCTGAGACTCAGCTGGAGTAGGTCTGGGTGGGGTGCAGGCATCTGCCCATCAGAAGCCTGTGGTGAACTTGATGCATCTGGTCCACATCTGGAGCAACAGGGCCCTTTAGTGGGACAGAGGCTACCACACCAGAAGTACTTGGGCACAGGAGCCCAGAAGAGGAGAACCAGGCTTCCAAGAGGCCTCCCCACACAGCATCCTCATAGGAGGCCACACTGTACCCCACCCCTGCACCCCGCCACCCTGCATCTTTGCGCTGGCCCCAGGCCTGGCATGTAGTATGTGCTCAGGGAAATCTTGCTTGTTGTGTTTACAGAGCAGCTCTCTAGCCAGGACAGTAGGTCTGTGCCTCGGCCTTGGGCAGCACCCCGGCCCAAGGGAACATCCGCTCTGTGGCCTCTCTGATTGTTCAGATTGGCCTATCTCCAAGCATGTGCTGGGGAATACAGCAGCGTGCTGATTTGAGTTAGTTTGACTGGTGTTTCCAACTGAGTTGGGGACCTGGGTAGCAACCCCAACTGCAACCAAGATATGAGATTAAGGAGACTGGCTTGATTGAGACATTTCCCTGTTGGAGACCCCATAGTTTCTTAGCAACGGGCATGATTCATGCTGGAAGGAGGCTAGAGAATGATGGGCAGACGGCCTAAGAGGTTTCTTATGTTGGCAATAGGTTTGCTTCCTGTCTCTGGGCCCAGAGGCACCCCCACCCTTCCCTGGGCCAAACGAGGCCCCTCTCTGAGGGCCTGCTTGTCAGACGCCTGGCGCAAATCCAGTCCTGCCAGGGCTGGCTGCTGCTGTTTGTTCCTGTTTATTAAGCACATCCAGGTGAGTTTTATTACAGACAGTTCCCTGAGCTCCTGTTTCCACATTTGTCTCCTTGGAGTTTGAGATTGCCAAAGGCTTTCACAGCTAATGGACCTTACAGCTCCCAAGAGCCATTAAAGGCAGGCCAGAACTCAGTGGTGGTAATTAGTCACACGGAATGCAGGCCTCGAGAGAGGTGCTGGAGCTGAGTGGCAGGAAAAGAGGATGTAAGGACAGGAGCTGCAGGCTGGGGCAGGTGGGAGAGCATCCGTGCATGCTTCTCCTTCCTCCCTGCCCCATCCGTGTCTCCCTCTCCTAACTGGGGAAATTCTCCTTGATGGTCGCTGGTGGGATCCTCAGGCAGACTCATGTCCTGGGTATCTGAGGGGCTGCAGTAGTGCAGCTGAACTGGCTTTGAAAAGCTACTGCTCCCTTTTCATCCAATAAATTTCAAGTACTGACCCTTGGTGGAGGCTGGGGTCTGAGTTCAGGTGCCGCATTGTAGGAGGCAGTGGGATGTCCTGTTCAGAACCTGGCCTTTGAAGCCAAACTATACGGGTGCAAATGCCAAACCCATGACTTTGTAAAAAGTTATTTCCTTTGTATTTGAAAGGGAGGGAGGGAGGGAGGGAGGGAGGGAGAGGGAGAGGGGTAGAGAGAGAGAGAGAGAGAGAAACTCTTCCACCTGCTGATCCACTCCTCGAAAGTCCACAACAGTCAGGGCTGGGTCCAACCCAGAAGCCTGGAACTCATCCAGGTCTCCCACGTGGGTGACAGGGACCCAAGTATTGGAGCCATCATCTATTGCCTTTCGGGTCGTGCTTTAGCAGGAAGTTGGATCAGAAGTGGAGTAGCCAGGACTCAAACCAAGAAGAAGATGGAGAAGGAAAGATGTTGGGTTTGGCCTACTGCTAAATCCAAGGAAGGGAAGAGGAAGGCAGCATTTCTGGAGATCTCCTCTGGATCAGTCATTGTTTGCTTTGTTTCTTTAATCTCTCCATACTCTGCTGAAGGGGGCAGGAAACAGTCTCAGAGATGCTGGGTGACCAATGCCAAGTCATGAGGCAGGGAAGAGGGGGCCAAGGCTGGAGTTTGGGGATGTGAAATTTCTATGTGGTTGCTCTTTCTACTACGCTTGGCTGTGGTGGGTGACTGCAATCCAGCTCCTACACACTGTATGGATGTCTGCTATGTAGAGAGTCCATGGGAGGTTACTGATCTCTGGTGGACTCAAAGGAGCAACCTCCAGTTGCTCAAGTTTGGGTCTTTGTGGGGGCCTCATCGCTGGATTGTCCTTTGCTCCGCATTGGATTCCAGGCTGTCCCAGGAAGTCCGGGCTGGACATGTAGGGGTCCTTGTGTGTCTTGTTACTGTCATGAGCAGTGGTGCCTTGTCAGGATGCCTAGGGAAGCTCCCTTTCTCCATCTGCAGGTGGATGGCGTTTTGTGCTTGGCCGACATCCTGACAGACGACAGCCACTCAGAGGCTACAAGGGCTGAGGCTGCGGCCGTGGTGGCCCAGGTCACCTCCCCGCACCTGCCCTTCACCCAGCACCTCAGTAGCTTCCTGGAGAGCATGGAGGAGATCGTGACAGCCCTCATCAGTGAGTCACCCTCAGTGGGCGGTACCCATGGATGAGAGGGTGTTGGTGGTTGTTTTCAGGAAGGTGAGGAAGGCCTTCCAGTCTGCTAAGCATTGCACCCCACGTATTTCCTGGATGAGCACACTGGCTGAAATTCAGCCATTGGTGGATCACAGGCAGGCTTTGAAGGGCTCTATTGTCTAAAGTCTCAGATGAAAATGCATAGAGTCCTCTAAGAAGCACCTTGAATTGTGGTCAGGTTGGGATGAGTTGGCCTTTTAGAAGGGAGTTCAGGGGTCCATGGAGGAGGGGCCCTTGAATTTTGAGGTTCAGATCCTTGACCAGAAAACCTCTGATAGACTTTGCTCCAAAGGATTTATTGTACCCAAAGAATATGGCAGCGAAGATTTTGGCCAGTGACTTCTCTGAGAGCATCAATTTTCCACAGTCTGCCATTGAGATCTCTCTGTTGCTTTCTCATCAGGTGGCCATGAAAGATTTGACTCTTCCAGCAGACGTGTGTTTTCCTGGCAAGAGAGTCATAGTCCAATATCTAGAATATGCTTTCTTCTAGTTTCTCTTTACTGACTTGCAGAAACTAGAAGGATTTGTCTGGATAACAGTCCTCAGGGAACTTGCTTTGCAAGCCACTTCCTTTCTTTTCATAGTACTGGCCCTGGTGCTGGTCTTTGTTTTTACTTCTATCCCTAACTCTGTCACTGTCTCTATATCCACATTTTATTGGAAATGAACTCTAATTAATTTTATTAGAAACCTTAGGGCTAGTGTTTGGAGTTAACATATCAGAGCTGGGAATACCTGCAAAAACACCGATTTAGGGGCAGCACAGAATACCTTAGGGTTCTGTCTTTTCACTCCTCCATTCTATGAAGAGTTGTTGGGTAGCAACCCTGTGCAGGAACCAGGTGAGACTCTGCCATTGACTTACTATGTCAGATCACAAGCTCACTTCACAATTTTCTTTGTGTGTAAAATGAAAGCTTGCAACCTGTTTCTCTCAAGGATCCTTCTAGCTCTAGAATTTTAAGATATGCAAACACTTTTCACCTAGGAGACATTGATTAAGTTGACTTTGTGGATGATTCTAGCCAGGGCAGTGGTACCCACAGGCCAGGCTGGCAGAAATCCATCTGTCAGTGTCACCTTTTTTCAAAAAAATTGGGAAACCATGAAAGTCAACTGTTGAAAGTCATGGCTGGCAGGAGCTCAAGAGATCACGCTAGGGGAAGAAATCTAGGCCTGTGGAGGTTGAGGAACTCTTAAGGTCTCACAACATCATCAAGATGCACTTGTACCAGGAGCCTCATGCACAGATAGCCTCAAGAGACCAACAGGAAACACCAATGAGTTGAGTCAGATGGAAGAAGAAAATAAGGGGTTTGGGTTCTGTATGGAATTGAAAAGCACATAAAGGAGACAGTCACTGGTCAACTCCATCTGATTGTTGCCATGTAGGAAATGCCTACATTTTACAGAGAAGGCATAAATATTAAATTTTATAGGAAATACCTCAATTTATAAATATCACGAATTAAAAAACAAATAAATGAACCAAAACATAATATAGCCCAAATGATGTTTCACTCTTCTCACATGTCCATTCCTGCTTCTTTGCCCATGCTGAATTTCCCCCTGAAGTAGGGGAGTCCTCCTACTTATTTCATCCTGATAAGGGGCATTGTAGAGTCTACTCCAAGATTCAGCAGATGGAATATATCTTCTGGGCGGGAAGCCAGAGCTCTGTTCTTTGGTGGGAAGTAGTTCTCCAGTTTCTTGCCATTCCCTGGAAACATTTATAAATGAGTCACTAGAATCCTCAATTTAATCTCCCTAACACATCCCAGGTGACTCAGCCTGAGTTCAAATAAATGTGCAGCAAAATTAAAAGGCACTTAGATGGTTGTGTTAATAATTGCTGTGTCGGCAGCAACAGCAACTGCATGAGAATGAGGGGACCTAGAAGAAGTTGTACAGCAAACTGGGCTGGTGAGTTCTATAGTCTCATCCCAGAGCTTGGATGGAGGAGGTAACTTGGAAGGGGTTGGAAGACACCAGTGGCTTCCTAAAAACCAGATGATGGAGCAGTCACTGGATGAGGGGAATCAAGGAATCCTCAATTTCTTGGCTAATCTATTGTCCTATACCTGAATGGGTAGGTCAAGACTGGATTGTTTAATGGCCCCAGCTGGGCTGTGGGAGCAGACTTGCAGAGATAAGCCTTCCTCTCCTGATAGAACTGAAACCTAGGTCTGCAGGAGCATCACTGAGAATAAGGCAGTGATTCAGTGCGGGACTGAGCCAAGGGCAACCTGGAGTATAGGAAGATTGGGGATTTAGGTATCATAGCCCCAGGAATTACCTTACTGTTCATAAGGCCTCAGGCAAATCACTTATCATCTGAATGCTCAGTTCCTTCATTTATAAAAATGTGACAACAATTGGACTGCTGTGAAGACTGAATAACTTAATGGGATAAAAATACATAGTAGTGGCTCGCACAGAGTAAACATTCTGTAAGTGGTACTTTGACTGCTATTGCCTTCTCTGAGGCTCAGCTTCACACCTGTAAATGGGGACAGTAATTTTCTACTTTGTGCTCAGAATTTAAATGGCCTGAGTCACACTATAGGTGTGACTCTATCTGTCCCTTTTTAGGCAGGGACCAGTTACTGCATTCACTAGAAGGGACTAAGAGGGGCCAGTTGCAGTATCAGAACCTGAGAATACCAACTCTCTGGCTGGAGTCAAGAACCCCTTAGGGGTTAGGTTAGAACACAGCTCAACTCTGTCTCTGGAACTTTCTTTCTCTCCTGGGGCTGTTCTTCTGAATGGTGGCCTCTCCTTTTGTGATTTTGGTAGAGGAATTATAAGTAGGAAAGATCTTGGGCTCAGGAAACACTTTGATTGGTCCTCAAGTTGGAGCTGAGGATCAGAAGTCAGGTCCATTGGGATGAGGGCAGCACCGTGGGCATAGGCTGTTTTGCCTCCTCCTGAGGCAGAGTCCATTCCTGGTATTGTAGAGCCCATGAGGGAATGTGATAGGTGGTAGAGGGATGGGGTTGATTTTTCTTATTGGTCCTAAGTACAATTCCAGATTGGAGAATTCCAGTGGGAGAATTTGGTCACAGGACCTGGCCATTACCACTAGGATTAGGGACAAAGAGTCTGACATTCAGGGGCTTGGTGTAGAACTTTCCTCAGCTGGGTAATATTTATCTTGGGACCAAAAGGAAGTACAGAGGCTTTGCTAATGACAGCTGGAGAAGTTGAATCATTCTACTTTACCTTCCGCCTGCCTCTTCCTTAAGGCACATTTGCAGCAATGTAGTGTCTATTACCTGAGACATGAATGGACTAGAAGGTCTTTGCTGCCTCATAGCCTTTACACCTGCTAGGCCTTTGGCTGAGAGCATTCTCTCCCCCTAAGTATTTCCCCAACTAGCTCTTTTCCTCTTTTAAGGACTCAACTGTGAAGTCCCATTCTTAGCGACCCATTCTTTATGCACCCTTTTTGTCCCTAGCTATTATCTTAGTGCTTCCATATTTTCCTCCCAATATTGATCAGAACTTGAAGTTATTTCTACAAACTTCTTTAAAATTTCATTCTCTCTTGGCTACTAGTAGGGTAGAGCTTGACGAGGGCAAAGCTGTGCTTTCTTTGTTCACCCTGCCACCAGCGGTGCCTGAGACACAGTTGGTGAAGGAGTGAATAGGAGTCACACACTGGATTTCGAATTCCAGATCTGCCACTGATGCAGACAGATACTATTCCCTTTAGAGTAACTGTTCTCCTCACCTGTAAAACCAGTGTTATTACACCTGCCCAAATGATCACCCGGAGCTGTCGTGGGAAACAAATGAGGTCATTCCATGAAGCACTGGGCCCTGAAGCTATTTTCATCTTTTTTGCCATCCAGAACTGTGCCAAGAGGCCTCTTCTGGTGAAGTCTTCCTGCTGGCCTCCGCGGCCCTTGCCAACATCACCTTCTTTGACACAATGGCCTGTGAGATGCTCCTGCAGCTGAATGCCATCCGCGTCCTCCTGGAAGCCTGCAGTGACAAGCAGAGAGTGGACACGCCTTATACTCGGGACCAGGTGAGAAGCTTAGGCCGGCCTGTAACCATGGAGACAGAGCCTGGCCAGGACTTAGTTTCTAGGGCAGGGAGGACACCATGCCGAGCAGCATGTAATGAGTTCTGTTAATCCCCTTTCTTGACTTTTGGCCTTTGCATTCTGTGGGAAGCTAAAAGAATGTGTTCTCAACAGCTCTCATAGGCTCTGTAGTGTCTTTCTGAGTCCTCTCCCTACCACTTTGCTCATTCCAACCACTCCAGGGCCTTCCTCTATCTCCACTCAGGTTGTCCACCTTGGGAAGCAGAGACACACATGGGAAGGTTCCCGGACCTCCTCGGAAGGTCTGTGTTCCAGTCGACTTGGTGCCTGTCTAACATTGTAATGATGTGGTGAATTTGCTGCCCTGTCTGCCTCCATCAAATTAGGGGCTTGTGGCAAAGCCTTGATTCTGGGCCTCAGTCTCTATTTCAGTCACAGTTCTTTTTTTTTTTTTTTTTTTTTTTTTTATATCTGAGCTCCATGTAAGGTTTTGTTGGGGTGAGGTAGGGTTTTGCTACTAAAAGGGTTTGAAAACTTTGCATGAGTGGGGTTTTTAAACCTTTTGTTCTGTGATTCTCTAGAACTTTATGCCATCTCACCTTTGGCCTTACTAGGTCTATTTCCCCTCCAAAGTGTATACATGTTGGGGATGGATCTAATGAATTTTGGAGCTCTGTAAATTTCACCAGGTACCTGAGCTGTAAGTTAGATGGTCCTTTAATTCCCAAGCTAGTTCATCACTGCCACAATTTTAGCCCACCCCACATCTGTTTCTTTTCACCTTACTAGTTGAAGCCGACACATCTTTGAGTTCCAACGCCTATGCCAGCACCTCCAGGATGGCCTATCCTGTTGGCTCCAGAGCTCTAGAATTGCCTGCTCTGATAAGACCCATATGTCACAGCCCACATCTCACTGTTGACTTATCTAATGATATCTATTCCTAATCTGTTATTTCATGTACATTTTTCTTTATGAGGGCACGCTCCACGTTTATACTTCCCCAGACTTTCTTAGGGCCTCTAGCCTCGAGCTGGCACCATTGGCCCAGTTCCCTAAATGCCTGCTTCAGGCAAGAAAGGGACGAAGCAGGGCAGCACATCATCAGCTGTTTCTTGTCCTTAGAACCACCTGTGGAAGGGCAGCTGACCACAGACCCTCCCAAGGCAGAGCTTTTCTAGTATATGAGGGTTCCCATAATCTATGATGCTGGTGATATTTGCCCCAATTTATAGATGAGAATGTCCTCCAAATAGTGTGGTTGGCAACTAGCTAACCAGCATTTAAATTCTGGTCTGACTCGGACCTTGGTCTTTGATTCTTGTCCACTGCCACCTTTGAAATGAAGTGAAGGGAGCAGTGTGCTGTGGATCAGGGAGACTGAGCGTTGATTCTGCTGGGGCCATTTACTAGTTGGGTGACTTCGGGCAAGTCACAGCCTCTTGGGTGTTGGCTTTCTCATCTATTAATTGGGGCGTGAATTGTTACCTTGCAGGCTTGTTGTGAGGGTTTAATGAGAAAATAGATGTAATGGCCTGATACAATGCTTAGCTCCTACTAAGTTCTTAGTAAATGGTGAATATCATTATTTTTCAAAACTTTTGCTCTAGAGAAAAGCATGACTAGTGAGTTATCCCGAATCCTCAGCTTGGCCTACCGAGCCATGCATGATATGATTAGTGTCTTCCTTTCTCATTCCTTACAGCTGGACAAGCCCCCATAGAGACAAGATGTGATAGAAACAGATATTTACTGAGCTCACCACTGGCCTAGTTGGTTCCTGAGGGAGGGCTGCCCAATGCCCACTGCTCTCACAGCCTTTGGGTGTGGGGAAGAGGCTGGAAGGCCCACCAGGTGTAATCAGCTTTACTCAAGCTGTTTGCTTCCTGGGTTGGATGCCTCCATCTGCCTGGCCTCTCACCTATCCGAGGTGTCTTCAAGTGCCTCTCCTATGGCTCACTCCCGTCATTTCATTTAAGAGCCAGTGGTAAATCACATGACCTGAGTTCAGAGCTTTTCGCCTATTGATAATCATGTCAGTTTGGGCCATTCAATCTGTGTCTCACTTTCTTCCCTTGTAAAGTGAAGATACATAACACATATTTTCAAATCTGCAATAAGAATTAAAGAAGCTGATGAGTATAAACTCTTGGCGCAGATCCTAGCACACAGCAACTATAAAATCAACGGAAGCTGCTGTCAGGGTTAGCGTTGGTATTGGCACTTGAATGTGTAGCACAGAGCACTGAATGGGAACCTCCGACAGGGCCTGATCTCTCCCAGCTCAGACATCCTGTGACTCTGTGCAGAGACCCCTTTCTGATCACCTGGAGCAGCCGGCCTTCTCTCGAAGCCTCACTGATTCCTAGGAAGGAGGGTGCTCAGTGTAGCAGGAGAACATGGTCAAGGTCTGGGCAGAGAGCAGTTCTCTCTGCAGCTTGAATCAGAAGCTATTCCTGCCCCTGCCTGAGCCAGGCACGTCTCCTGCTGTCCTCGTGGTGGCTTCACCTTCTGCCCTGGCTCTGAGCAACCACTTAGCTAGTGAGAGTGTACCCATTAATGAAACAAATGGCTCTTTCCTGTAGCAGAGGGAGGATTGAGGTGATCAGAGGGCTCTCTGTAATGAAGACAAAGAAGATGAATTGGGTTCTGAAGTGCTCACCGCCTCCTCAAATACTTAGGAGATTAAATCTCCCGTGAGGCTTCCGGTAATGAATCTGCCAACGATGCCAGTGCTGCATGGAGCCTCTTTGGACTTGAATCTACACCTTGTCCACCTTTGTTTGGACATCTTAACGAGAACCCTTTCACTTAATTTGTCCTACAGGAGTTCACTGGCACAGTGGTGAGGGAAGCCTGGGGCTTGGACTTGTTCACCCCTTTTGCTGATCCAGAGGAGGGAACTGTGGCCTGCAGGTGGATGTGCTCAAGCAATTTGTGGGCCCTGCGTTCTCATGACCAGGGCATATTTTCCAGGGACTGTGTTGCCTGGGGAATCCAGCAGACATGACAAAGGGAGATAGGAAGTGGGCTGTGTGTTGGTGAACTTCTGCTCTGCCCATCAAACAGTAACAACCCAGGATGGAAGAGACCTGGGCATCTTGACTAACCCACACCAACTCTTTCACTGAGAATAACTTTCTATAATCTTCAGAAATTAATTGGTTTCACTGAGATAGAGGGTGATATACATTTCCCATAGAAATATATCATCTGGTGTTTTGCTTACTTTAAAATTTTCATTTATTTATTTTCATTTTTTAAAATTTTTCCCCAGAATCCTTTTATTTAAGGAATACAAACTTCAGTCATTTCATAAGTACAACTTTAGGAACATAGTTATTCTTCCCACCATACCTGCCCTCCCACTCACACTCCCACCACTCTCCCTCCTCCCTCTCTTATTCCCATTCTTATTTTTTACTAAGATCTATTTTCAATGAACTTTATACACATGATTAACTCTATACTAAGTAAAGAGTTCAACAAATAGTATGAAAAAGAAATGTTCCTCAACAGTCGAGACAAGGGCTGTTCAAAGTCATTGTGTCTTGAAGCGTTAATTTCACTTCTATAGATCCCCTTTTAGGTGCTCTATTAGTTATCACAGTTCAGACAGAGAGAAAATTTCTGTCCACTGGTCTACATCCCAATTGCCTGCATCAGCCAGGGCTGGGCCATGCTGTAGCCAGGAGCCTGGAACTCAGTCCAGATCTCCCATGTGCACATCAGGGACCCAAATACTTGAGCCATCACCTGCTGCTGCCTCCTAGGGTATGCAGTGGCAGGAAGCTGGATGGCAAAGTGGAGGATCTGGGACTCAAACCATGCACTCTGATATGGGACATGGGCATCTCAAGTGGTGTCCTAACCACTGCCAAATGTCCACCCTGTATGGCATTTTAGAATGATCAGATTGTATTTCTACCCACCTTGATTACCACTTAGCAGGAGTTCACTTATCAGAAATGCCAACAGGGATTGTAATCTTGACTGACATCTCGAAATTCCTCCATAGTTTATAAAGCTCTGTCAAGTACATACATGGATACTTCACAAAATTCATGGAAAAATGGAATTAACATGTTTATTTTGGTGCAAAATTTTTTGGTATCCATGCTTACTCATATATGACATATATGAAAGAGTATAAACTGCTATAGGTAATACTACACTGACATTGTTAATTATAGTTAATGCAGTGATAATAGAAATCTAAATGTTCCATGTGGCAATTAAAGAGTAATTCTAATTACAGTTATATGCACTGTTGGCCTTTTTGTCCTAATTCCTACACAGCATAGAAGTAATAATAACTTTTCATTAAATCTATGTCAGATTTTCTGTGTTGTAAATTCTGTCAAATGAGAGCACCTGTCTCCATTTGGGTTTCCTGGGCACTCTTCATAGATCTTTCACATGGTTTGTTCTTCATTATGAGTTTCCTATATGACACATGAGAGGGAGTCCAGGAAGAGTCAGATCAGGATGTGATCAGGACTGACCACTGAGGTCATTCTAAGGAAGTGAGGTGGGCCTGATCGATATCTTCACATCGGTCTGTGGACAGGTGTTTCCAGAACACCTGCTCTGGGCCAGCACAGGGCGAGCCTGTTCCTCTGCATATGTGGATATCAAAAGGCTTTACCAACCTCCTTCCTACTGCACAGGATATTTTATTCTTAAAGTAATGACATGGAGAGGGGGGTTCCCCTGCTACTCTGGGTCAATTTACTAGTTGCCTCAATTTTTCTAAGACCTTTAGAGGCCAAAGGAGGAACAATTTCAAAGTGCCCCAGAAGGTAGTGGGCACCAAATTACTTGTTTGGTCAGAAGGGCTTCTCCTCCTCTGACATCTTACTTCCCTTTGGGAGGGATTTCCCACGAGCAGCACATTTGGGCAACACCAGTGCCTGGCCCCATGGATGATCCTGTCATTTTAGTTAGTGCATCTGGACATAGCCCTTCAGGGCCTGAGTCCTTTCAGACTCTGCTCCCTGGGGTCGTGTGATGTTCATTTCATTTAACACAGATTCTGAGTGCTTAGTGAAACAATAAATCATAATAGTTGTATATATTATCTTATTTTTTTTTTACAGGCAGAGTTAGTGAGAGAAAGAGACAGAGAGAAAGGTCTTCCTTCCTCTGGTTCACCCCCAAAATGGCTGCTATGGCCAGCATGCTGCGCTGATCCGAAGCCAGGAGCCAGGTGCTTCCTCCTGGTCTCCGATGCAGGTGCAGGGCCAAAGGACTTGGGCCATCCTCCACTGCCTTCCCAGGCCACAGCAGAGAGCTGGACTGGAAGAGGAGCAACCTGGACAGACCCCAGCGCCCCAACTGGGACTAGAACCCAGGGTGCCGGCACCACAGGTGGAGGATTAGCGTAGTGAGCCACGGTGCCAGCCGTATATATTATCTTATTTCTATCTCCTGTAGTAAGGCCAAATAATGGCCGTGCCAGATTCCATTTCCTACTCCTCCATACCTGTGAATAAATTATCTTATGTGTCAAAAGGGTCTTGCACATTATGATTATGTTAAGGACCTTGATATGAGAATATTATCCAGGCGAGCCCAAGGTAATCACAAAGGTTCTTTTTTTTTTTTTTTTTTTGAAAGTCAGAGGTACACACAGAGAGAAGGAGAGGCAGAGGGAGAGAAAGATGTCTTCTATCCACTGGTTCACTCCCCAGATGGCCACAACGGCTGGAGCTGCACCAATCTGAAGCCAGGAGCCAAGAGCTTCTTCTGGGTCTCTCACGTGGGTGCAGGGGCCCAAGGACTTGGGCCATCTTCTACTGCTTTCCCAGGCCACAGCAGAGAGCTGGATTGGAAGTGGAGCAGCCGGGACTTGAATTGGTGCCCTTATGGGATGCTGGCACTTCAGGCGGTGGCTTTACCCACTACTCCACAGCGCCAGACCCACAAAGATTCTTATAAGAGGGGGACAGAAGGGTCAGAGTCAGAGAGCAAGATACAGTTAAGGAAGCAGTGGTGAGAGCAAGGTGAAGCTAAGAGCTGAGGAATGTAAGTAGTCTCTAGAAGCTGGAAAAGGCAAGGACTTAGGTTCCGCTGGAGCCTCCAGTAGGAATGAAGTCCCATGAACCACTTGATGTCAGCTCCCTAATACCCATTTAGGACTTCTGACCACCAGAATTGCAAGATAAAGATGTGTGGTTTTAAGGCACTATTTTGTGGAAATTTGTTATGTATAGCAGCAACAGGAAACTGACACACCTTCATTAACCAAGACATGGAAGGTAGATAATGTGGCCAAAGCCCTACAGGAAATAAGTGAAGCGAGTGTTTGAACTGAGGCTGATCTGGTTGACTAGCCCTATACCACACTACCTCTCACCTAGCATCTCTCCCATTGATGATATCCTCTGTGTTCACCAAATAGCTGCAGGGGAAACAGTGTCATTCCCCTCATGGGAAATAGGAGCTAATTGACATCATCAGCTAGTATTGAACTAGCCTGGACCAGGGAAAGCTGCCTGCCTGACTCTGCTTGCTGTTCCCTGACAGTGCTGCTGTCCTGCATGCAGCCGGGTAAACCAGTTGTCTCTAAAATCTCAGCCGTGGAGTTGGCTCTGAGAAGAGGCATTGACCTCTTTCCCCTCCACATCACGGTACACATAAAGATGTTGCATAAGGGGGACTCAAAGCAGATCATAATTGGCATTTATTCAAATTGTGCTTAATTGAATACTTCATCTGCACCTCAGAAAACCACATGGGGTATAGGCTCTGTAAAGAGGAAGTAATTTTCATTAACGGGATCTAAATTAGTCTGACACAAAGACCTACCTGTGCCTGTGACACAGCTAATAATTGCCATGTAATGAACCCGTTGCTGCAGACAAAAGTTTCTCTTCTCTCCCTTCTTCCCTTCCTTCCATCCTTCCTCCCTTCTTCCCTTCCTTCCTTCCATCCTTCCTTCCATTCTTCCTCCCTTCCTCCCTCCTTCCCTCCCTCCCTCCCTCCCTCTCTCCCCCCTCCCCCCTCCTCCCTCCTGCCCTTCCTCCATGAGCCTAGATATCATGCAGGTGTCTTTGTTCAGATAGGCCAGGCTGATGATACCTGCTGCAGTAACAGCCCAGAGGAAACCAAATGAACTCCGATCTGTCACTAACTTGACTTATTTCTCCTCTCTTGCAAGATTGCATTTTATGCCTCTTGGGAATCTTGCATTTTTTGACTGTGTCTTTGACTAAACTTTGGTCTGAAAGCCTTGTATATCAGTCCTATAGAAGTCCACAGAAGGATGGGTTTTGTCTTTGTCTAACTCCTTTTACTGACTATAAGCACTCATAGTCCTGAAAGAGGAGAAAAAGAGCTTCTAAGAACTAAACCTCTATTAATTCATTATCTTCTGAAACACAAATTGTGAGTTTGTCACTTCCATTTTAAAACATCCAGTGTTGCACGGTTGCTTTCAGGAAAGTTTCCAGGTCTTTTTCCTGTCTCTGCCCCGGCTACCCATTGCAGTCATGCTTCCCCATCCAGATCCCTGGCCAAGTCTGAGATGGAAGGGGCCGCTGACACATACAAATGCCACAGTAGCTTAGGAATGCAGTCTCCTTCTTCAGTATGCATTTAGAGAAGGGGTAAGCAGACATTCTATTGAGATGGCAAATTTTTCTTAAGTTTCTGCATAAAAGAAGAGATTTTATGTGCATCGATTATCCAGAATAATGGACGTATTCATCATTCTTAGTAGAGATCATGTTGCTGCCCAGTTTCAGAATTGAAGCTGCCTAGCTTGTCCTCAGAAGACTGCAAATCACTGTCCTAGATTTGGGGGCACTGCCTCTGCTTAGATTGTGCCAGACACTCTGAAGAAACACTTAAAGACAGATAGAACATCCAGCAGGTATTGTGGCATAGCAAAGCAAACCATTGCTTACAACCCTGGCATCCCATATCAGAGCACTGGTTTCAGTCCCGGCTGCCCTGCTTCGGATCAAGCTTCCTGCTAATGAGCCTGGGGAAGCAGTGGGACTTGGCTCGAGTGCTGGGACCCTTGCCACCCATGTGGGGGACCAGGATGGAGCTCCAGGATCTTAGATTTGGCCTGGCCCAGCCCTGGCTGTTGTGGCCATTTGAGGAGTTTCTCTCTCTCTCCTCCCTCTCTCTCCCTCTCTCTCTCGCTTTCTGTCACTCTTCTTTTCAAATAAATAAAATGAATCCGAAAGAGAGAGAGAGTGAGAGAGGAGAGACTGACTCGTACCTTGGAGAAGGGTTTTTCTTTTACTTAACTATTTATTTTAATTAGCACTTCAGAGTGCTGTCTGCTTCCTGAGAGTGAGTGAATTTTCAGTTCGCTGGTTATGCCAGTAGTGTCTGAGTTAATAGATATTACATTTCTAATATATTCCAGTGATGTTTGGGAACCTTGATGTTTGGGGTCCCTGGAATAGGTCCTTTATTGGCCCATTAATTCAATTTTGTGTTCTCTTGACTATGCCGGGGAGTTCAAGGAAAGAGGATTGCAGCTCATGAAGATCATGAAGTTGTAATCACAGCTCCAGTCCACCTGGTGTCAGTGCCCCTTTCCTATAGGCAGAACCCACCCTCCTGTGGACTTCTGTAGGATGACATACAAGGCTTTCAGACCACAGGCCTGTCAAGCAGAGCGAGTGTGAACTTCCTCATCAGATTCCAGGCAACATCTGATGCTTGGAGTGTAGTGCTCTACTTTGACCTTACTCTCCATTCACTTCAGGTTGAGAGTAGGTGGGAGACAGTGTCATGGAGAAGTGGAGATGGGGGAACCCAATCCAGGGCAGGTGCTAGCTGTCACAAGGATGAGCCAGCACAGAAGAGTTAGAGGGGCCAGGAACCTGCCCATCCTGTCTGTATTTCAAGGTCTGGGATCAGAGGGGCCATGCAGAAAAATGGCGGGGCCCCTGTGTCACCTGTGTCACTGTTCTCTCCATTGGGTCCTGGGGTCCTTGAGGGACATCTCAGGACCATTTGCTGGTGAATGGACATTGGTCACTGGGGTAACACATCTTGGTGGCAGGAGCCCATGAGGATGGAAGGAGGAGTGGCCAGGGGGACAGTAAGGAGTCATGGGATGAAGGGATGCTTTGAGCCCCTGACTGACCACCTGTGGAGAGCTCCATTTGGATCAGTGATGCATATTTTCTTAGTTTCCCAATTTTCTTTTCCAGATTGTGACCATCTTGGCAAACATGTCCGTCCTGGAGCAGTGTGCCTCTGACATCATTCAGGAAAATGGTGTGTCTGCAGCAGTGTGCGTGCTTTATGGGTCATCTGGGTATAGGGAGCCACATGCCTTCATGCTGATAGGAATGTTTATGCATAGGTATAGGTGCATAAATACCCATGTCTCCACATTTGCACAAACATAAGTGTGTATGCAGCAGGGTCAATATGTAAATGTTTGCTTGCTTTCCTGCAGCTGAAAGTCTAGTGAGAGACAATGAACAAGAAGATAGAGAATGTCATATGGTGATAGTACCATAGGGAGAAGAAGGCAGGGAGGGGGTGGGGTAGCCCCAGGGTAAGGGGCTATGGGTGGTGGTGAGGAGAAGGTAGGTATTAGGATCCCAGAGTACACATATTTTTCAGAGGGGATGCATTCCAACTTTAAATCGTTTCCATCTTACTGGATTTACCCCCAGGAGAAAACTAAAGTGCCTGGGAAGGGGTGAGGGTGGGTGTCAGGTCGTCGGAATGCCTTGAGCCTGCAGTGAGAGCACGTCTGCGCCCACTGGCTCCCCTGTTCTGCTCTGTGCTGAGTGTGTCCCTAAGATCCAGTGGAGGTGGGGCCAGGTTTCATTGCCCTGGAAGCTGATCTGAGCAACCTCTGCTGGAGGACAAGGTGACTGCCTTGCAGCTGGGAACAGGAAGCGCCGAGGGCTTCCTGGGACAGATAATAAGGGAACAATTAGCAACTGGTTGGAAACCAGAGACGCTAATGAGGCTGAGTTAGCTGGGAGCCTTGGTGACTGCCTTTGCTAGTGGTAAGCCCAGCCTGCCTTGCTGCCTTAGCAAACGTACCCTTGCCCATCCCCCATGGCTCTGTGTCTAATTGAAAGGCATCATTTTGTGTTAATTTTGTGTGATTGAGCTAATAATGAGAAATTTTGCTGAGCCAGCTGAGGCCTAGAGGCTGAGAGGGATCATCTGTGCCCTGTTCTGTCAGTGGCAGGTTCAAGTGGTCAGTGGGAACGTGTCTCCCCAGGCCCATGAATTTGAGATTGCAATGGCTGGCGTCTGTAGATGGTTTTGTGGTTTATGAAGGGCTGCTGGCTGACTCTGCCAGTAGTTCCTGAGATGGCCATGTGCCCAGCACTGTGCTTAACAAGCACACACAGAGATAAATATGTACCTGCCTTTGTCCTGGAGAATCTCACAGCCTGGAAGGAGAGCCCAAGCTGACAAAAGTGACAGCAAGACAAAAGTGTGACATCCACAGTACAGTAATGCCATGGAGAGAGAGTGGTAGAGCAGAGACCATATGGCTCTGTTATTTACCGTGTGACCTCATTGTTTTCCCATCTATAAAATGGGAATAGCAGCAGGCCCTACCTCCTAGGGAAGATGTGAGGACTGATGTGTGTTAAAAGAGTTTCTGGCACAGAATTAGCACTGGGCCAAGTCTGCATGCTCTTCCAGGGGTCAGTGGCCATCTCCAGGTTTTAAGTGAAGACTGTCTGATAAGGGGGCTACTTACAAAAGTGAGGCAGGATTTGGGCAGTTGGCAATGGTGGTGATGCAATGAGGGGCCAGTGGAAGACAGTAGGAGTCCTTCTGGACTTTGAGAGCCCATGGTTTAAGTCACAGGTTGCATGAAAAAGGTGGGTTTTTGCCACAAAGCTGCAGAGCAGGAGCTATTCCAATGAAGGCTAGGATGGAGAGGGGCATCTCCTGCAGAGAGGGTGGGCGAAGGCAGGCAGGCAGGCAGGCGTGCCTGTGGGTACGCTGGTTTGTAGAACAATCAGAAGATGGGTCTGGTTTCTGGGGAAGGCTTCTGAGCCATCTAAGGGCCTAAGCCACCTGTTCTGACCACTCCACCTCTTCTAGTGCTTGAGTCTACTCTAAAACACTTCATCTAGTGAATGTCCAGTCTAGGTTTAGGTCGCTTTCTGTCAGGGGACTTAGCACCCTTGGACCTGTCTCAGATGCAAGCAGCATCAGAGGTTGAAGAAGTGATGGGAGTAACCAGTTACTGGAGTTCCAACACCTGCTCCCCACTTACTAAGTGGCTGTGGGTGAGACAGTTCACCTCTCTCTGGGCGTCGAAGTAGAATCATAACAGTACTAGTTCATGAGACTACTGGGAGGTTTTAGAGGATTGTGCATTTACTGTGCATTTAGCACAGCGCTAGGCATGTAGCAAAAACTCTCAAAGGGTTAGGAAAAATCAATATGTGCTCTCCATGTCCCCTCCAAGTATAGTGACTTGTTACCTGAAACCAGGGACACCCCCAGGGAGTGGAAGGAGGAGAGGAGGTGCCTTATTCCGCTTGTTCCCTGACAGTTTCTGTTTGAGCCCTGCAGCCTTCTGCCAGCTTGGCCCTGCGGGTACCAAGTGTTCATTGCTTCCTGCCTAGGGGTTCAGCTCATCATGGGCATGCTGTCTGAAAAGCCAAGGTCTGGGACCCCCGCCGAAGTGGCAGCCTGTGAGCGAGTCCAGCAGAAAGCAGCGGTGACCCTGGCCCGGCTCAGCAGAGACCCAGAGGTGGCCCGGGAAGCTGTGCGTCTCAGCTGTGAGTGGTGTGGGCTGTGGCTGGAGTGATTGTGTGCTGGCAACAGTGGACATGGGCAGGGGCTGGCTGGGGCGCTGGGAAAGGCTGTGCCAGAGCCTCAGGGCACAGCACCTAGAGGGAGGAACCCAGAGAAGTAAGCTGGCTGTGATGATTACTCACCTGTGGAGTCCCTGGGCCCCGTACTTCCATTCACTGTTCATTTATACATGTATGCAATTATTCGCTTACTAATTCATTTCCTTGCTTATTCATTTGCTCATTAATTTGTCCTTTTGTTCATTCATCACTTCATTTCTTCACTATTTTTTAAAATATTTTTATTTATTTATCTGACAGGTAGAGTTACAGACAGAGAGAGACAGAGAAAGGTCTTCCCTCCACTGGTTCATTTCCCAGATGGCTGCAATGGCCGGACCTGGGCTGATCCAAAGCCAGGAGCCAGGTGCTTCTTCCTGGTCTCCCATGTGGATGCAGGGGCCCAAGGACTTGTGCCATCCTCCACTGCTATTCCAGGCCTCAGCAGAGAGCTGGACTGGAAGAGGAGCAGCTGGGACTAGAACCGGCACCCACACGGGATGCCCGCACAGCGAGTGGAGAATTAACCCAGTGTGCCACAGTGTCAGCCCCCATTTCTTCACTGTTAACTCATTCATTAAGTCACTCATTCATTTACTTAGTCACTTATTTACACGACAAATATTTACAGCTCACTCGCTCTATGCTAAGCTCTGACTGCTGGTTGTGAAACATTAGATATAATTTTGTCCTGACCCCAGGGACGTACAGCCTCATGGGGGTGAGAGATATGAGGAGATATGCACTTGGCTACAGGAGCAGTGCTCAGAGAGCGTGCATGGCAAATTAGGCAGACAGGAGAAGGAGCGCATGCGTATCTCCATGAGTCAAGAGGTTTTAGCCAGGAGGTGAATCATTGGGGAGTCATTCTGGTGTGAATGCTGAGGAGGGGCACTCTAAGTGGAGGCAGGGAAAGGCCCAGTAGTGTCACCAAACATGGAGGTACCCTGAGAGAGAGAAGGAGGTACCTGGGGCAGCGGAGGGTTCCTGCTTTAGAGAGATCGGATGCAGGAAAAACACGCAGATGCTGTCTGCATACCTTTTGCTATGATCTTATGCTTTCTTAAATAGTTTAAATCTGTGTTGAAAATCACTTATTTAACTTTCATAAAGTTCTAGGAAGCATGGTTAGAATCTGTAGTTTTCAATAATTTTAGCCACAGTAGATTTTCTGATCGAAACATGCAATTGTGGAAAAAAATGTAATGTTGGCTGGGGAGTTCCTCTGGTAAAGACATAAAGGCCAGAGCCAGCACTGCTCAAGTCGGAAGTGCTCAAACAGGAAGTTGCATTCTCAGAGATGGGCGGGGCCTGTGCAGCTGCTGTAGCTGGGGCTGCGGGGCTGCTGGGCTGCTGGGCTGCTCGTGCTGGCTGCGCTGTGCCACTCCTGTTGGTCAGCAGAAAATTGCCGCAGACTCCTGGGGGTGGGCTCAGTCCCCTTCTGCAGCAGGCTGGAGCCCTCCCGGTGAGCCTCCTGTGTGTGCAGGGCCCGTGTGTGGCGTGGGTATGCAGAGAGCCAGCGCTTCTGTGTCAGTCTGGCCTGGTCTTCGCATCCTGAGCCTGAGTCTCTCCCTGGCTCTTCCGCAGGTATGTCCCGTCTCATCGAGCTCTGCAGGTCCCCGTCGGAGAGGAACAGCAGTGACGCTGTGCTGGTGGCCTGCCTGGTAAGTTCTTCCCCCAGCCGTTTCATGGGCCCATGAGAGTGCAGACAAGGGGCCTGGAGAGCTGCATATGCAGGGTGAGCCAGTGAAATCTCTCTTCCGTTCAACTTTTCTCTTTGAAATGGTGATAATTATCATCCTTGTTTCGCTCAGTTCACAAAATTGTGATGAAAATTAAGTGAGGTATGTATGAAAGATAGGGCCTGAGCAACTGGCCCCCATCCTATTATCACAGTTTTAGTAACCATGAACTTTTTAGATTCTGGAAACAGAGATCAAACCAGAGCAGCAGGTAGGTGGAATGCTAGGTGGTGGTATGGTTGTGATGGTTCCTGCAGAACCGGGGAGCTAGCATATGGTATCTCCTTTCTACCGCCAAGTGGACCTGGTGAGAAAAGCCTCCCTCTACCCCTCTGCTGGGCTCCTCCTTTGTGGAATAGGAAAGGAGGGAACATGACCAGACAGCAGCCAGCTACCAGGGTCTTCACCTTGAACCCAAGAAAATGCATCCTGGGAAGTCCCCTCTCAGCCGCTTGCCGCTGAGGTGCTACCGTGAAAGAATCAGCGGTACCAGGTGGGGAGCATGCTTGTTCACACGTTCCTCCCTGGATACCATGAGAGCCATTGTTTCATCACAGCGATGGGACTTCCAGAAGACAGTGGCAAATCATTGGTCCTCAAGAACACAAAGGTGGAGCCACTTAAGGAGTTAAGGATCCTGCAAGCCATTTCAGAGTTATCTTCTTCCCCATCATATTTCTATCAAGAGCATCTCATTTCTGGGTGTTCCTAGTGTGTGCTGTGTGGTTGTAGAAATGGCAGGGCATTGCAGTCAGACCTGCCCTGGTCTTACCACCGGTGAGCCATGTGACAGTGCGGAAGTCATTAAGTGCTACAAATTTCATTCAGTAAATATTGACTGGATGAGTGTATGTGCTGTTAGCTTTTCTAGGCTCTGAGGACACAGCTGTTGGGGGAAACATGAGATAATCTCAACTCTCCTGAAGCTTTTACTTTGGGTCACACAAGCAACCTGAACTCTTTGTACCTTTGGCAGTCTGGTGAAGCTAATGGATCCCTTTCAGAACATTTAAAAAATTTATTTCCATTTTATTTGTAAGGCAAGGGAAGGGGTGGAGATGAAGATTTTCCATTTTCTGGTTCACTCTCCAAATACCTGCAGCAACCAGGGCTAAGCCAGGTCAAAGCCAGGAGCCCAGAATTGTATTCCATATGGGTGGCAGGGACACAACTACTTGGGCCTCTCACTGCCTGCTGCCTCTCAGGGTATGATGAGCAGGAAGGAAGCTGGAATCACAAGCAGAGCCAGGACTTGAGCCCACATTCTCCGGTATGGGTTGCAGGTGTCCCCATTGGCAACCTAACTGTTGTGTCAAGTCCTCACCCCAGAATATTGTTTTAAATGCATAAACTGTGTAGAACTAAGAAAGAAACCAAATATATTAAAATATTTAACCATATGATATATGTGCTTTTCAATCAACACATTAAGTCAGATCTAGTAGTGGGTCTAATAAGCATTGTAGTCTTGACTACCAATTGCCATGAATGCTACTTGGAGGTGTTTTAAGCCGTGGGATATGAAAATATCTGATTTTTACTGGTTTGTTCTACATTCGCAACAGAAGGAAACACTAAGTTTCACTGACAGTTTGGAAATAAGGATGTAACTCTTATGCAGGTTCACGGACTCTCTTAATTCTGCCCCAACTAACGAGCAAAATAGGGGGAAATCAACAGCTGATGAAGATGAAATGACAGCCCCAGCTGTGATTGTCCTCACAGCTTCAGCCACTGGTGACTGCCTGAGTCTGAAATGTTGCTAGCATTGAAAACACTTTGGTAGTCATAAAGCCCCATTTAGATATGATGGCTTATTATGACAATTGTCATTTTTACTATTCACTTGAAGGAGAGCACACAGCGGGCTTGGCTACTGTGTGTAAGTCTACAATGACTTTCAGGTGGAAAGGGAACTGTATTTGTTCTTGTGAATGAGTCGGTAGATGCTATGGAGAGCTTCTTCCTCCCTAATCCACCCTCCGTGTGACTGCTGAGTTAATTTTCCTAATGGCAGTTTATAATCATGACACTTCCATGAACCCTGCCATGGTTGCCCATTATCTGTGGGCCCTTGTTCAGCCCTTGACAGTGTAGTCCTAACCCAATCTTGGGGTCCGGAGATCTGTGGCTTCTAGGCCCTGTTCAGCTTGGCCAAGCCTGAACCATGCCTTACCCTTGCCCCAGGTAAGTGCCCTCCCCACAACTGTTAGTTCAAGCCCTGCCATCATTCTGGGCTCTGATCTGAATGCCTCTTCCACATCAAGTTTCCCAGGAGCTGTCTGTGGTGCAAAGACAATGAGCATACCGAAGTTCCCTGGCTTCCCTCCCTGGATTTGTTGCACCTTGTCTGATACAGGTTGTGTTAACCATGTTCCCTGTGATGTGAGGGGAAGCTCTTAGAATTCAAACAGGCCTGCCTGCCTCTTGGAGTCTGGAATTTAGGGCCACATTATCTTGTTTCCAGCCACAGTTTTTCTCTTCTGGTCATCTGTGGCCCTGGTCTCACTATATTGACCCATGGGGAAGCATTATTTCTCCCTTTGGCCTGGGAAGCTTCCTTAGGACAAGGGCCCTTAGTTAGCTCTTAGTATTTCTATAGGATCTTGAGCTTGGTGCCTGCCTGTTTATTGCCTCAGTTTGGGACTGGCCGACTTGTCTACTTACCTGCAGCCCCCAGTGATGGTGGGTATTTGTGGCTTGGCTTCAGAAGGGCTGCAATGTCTGGGTACGATGCCCAGCTGGTGACATGGGTTCCACTAGGAGCCCTGCCTGGCAGACAGAGTTGGAAGCTACCCTTCCTGCTCCTCCCCATAGCTTTTTTTCCAGCCCCAAAGACCTCTGTTCAGGTGGAGGGAGGAAATTTCCATTACCATCTCCGCGTCTGGCAAGGTGGCGCCGAAGATCACCTCTCACAGACAGAATTGATTTTTCCTTAATGAAGCAGCTGTCAGTGGGCTGCTGGGCTTGGTTCATCCCTGGGTGTTTTCAGGCCGTCTGGGAAGGAGGCTCTGGGAGGATGGGCTATCCACACTCCCAGGGAGGCAGAGGCTGAGAAAGGCCAGGGAAGGGCGCGGGGTCCTCTGAGAGTGGTGCACACTGAGGAGTGGGTGCTCTGTGCTGTGTGGGGTTCAGGTCTGGCTGACTTTCTGGGGACCCTGGAGAAAAGAGGATCTGTTCTTTTTTTCTCTTTTTTTTTTTTTTATTATTATTATTCCTTTTTCCCTCTTCCCAAGGGTTGTCTTCCTTTTTTTTTTTTTTTTTTTTTTTTTTTGACAGGCAGAGTTAGACAGTGAGAGAGAGAGAGAGAGAGAGAGAAAGGTCTTCCTTCCATTGGTTCACCCCACAAATGGCTGCTATGGTCGGTGCTGCCCTGATCTGAAGCCAGGAGCCAGGTGCTTCTCCTGGTCTCCCATGTGGGTGCAGGACCCAAGTACTTGGGCCATCCTCCACTGCCCTCCCTGGCCAGAGCAGAGAGCTGGACTAGAAGAGGAACAACCGGGACAGACCCCGGCGCCCCAACCAGGACTAGAACCTGGTGTGCCAGCGCTGCAGGTGGAGGATTAGCCTAGTGAGCCGCGGTGCCAGCCCCATCTTCCTCTTTTTGTCCCCCTCACCCATCATCCCCTTGGCCCCCTCGACTTCCTTTTCCTCTCTTCCCCCTCCCCTCCTCCTCCCTGTCTCCTGTCCCTCTCCCAGCAAAGGCACTTTCCCTTTGTCACTATTTTCTTTGCTGTCTCCATCACAATTCATGCCTGGTGTCTTTTTCTTTACCAAGTTCATTTCTGTGCATTTACTTTCTGCTCTGTTTCTCTGTTGCCTCTTTTTCTTTGTCTCTTTGCTATCATCTTATGCAACCTGCTTTCTGTTTATTTCCTTGTCTCTCTTTGTCCCCTCTCCCTCTTGCTTTATTTTTACCTCTAATGATGCAGAATGCCCCAGGGCCTCCTATCCTCACATGCAAAATGATTCCCCAATTCCATCCCTACTGGGTATTCCTTCCATTTGGAGCCCCAAGAGGGGTCAAAAGTGCTATGGAGCTCAGCCCTTGGGGTAAATTACATCCTAGGAGAAGCAGGCAGACTGAGTAAAGCCAGCCTTGGGGAGTCACCTCTGTGCCGCCAGTATCTCAGATCTGCTCATGTGTACAGAGGCACACATTCCTTATACTTAATCTGCCATAGACATGCCAGCACTGTGACTTCATCAGTCGGCTCAAACCATTGTCTCCTTTCTTTCTTGGCCCTTGGTCAGATTCCTCAGCAACAGGCTACTTGCCATGTCTAGGTAATGAACTCTACTCCTGCCTTGTTCGGTATAACAGAGTTCTTAGGCTGCAGCATCCTACCTGTGTGTGTAGGTCAGAAGGTCCTGAAGTAAGATTGCTGAGTGATCTTGAGGAAGGCTGCTTTTCCTGTCGGAGCCTCGATTCTCTTGTTTCCAAAGTGAGTTGCAGAATGGTGTAGGGAATGAACGGACTATTGTGTGTGGATATTCAGTAAGTATTGGCATGCCTTCCTTCTTTGCTTCTTCTGCCATTCTGGGTACTACCTCGACTCTCTGCTTTTCCAGGAGTGAGTGAGGAGGGGTGCCTTGTACCTTCAATGTGCTTGTTTAGGAAGAGGGAAAGATGTAATATTCGTGGAGAACTTAGGATGCCGTGTTTCAGTCAATATAAGCAGGTCAAGGAAGGCACGTGGGTCACATTTACAGTTTCAGGTTGCTCTCTCAGCTTTAAAGCAGTTTATATGTTCATTTCTTTTCAGCAAAAATGTATTAAAGCCATGGTGAACACTGTGGTGCCAGCTGTAGATTGGATGGGGGAGAGAAATATAAAACAGGATTTCTACCCTTGGTGAGCTCAGACTCCAGTGTAGGAGAGAAACACCAGAAGCCAGTTCTATTCCTGTGTGAGAAGCTTGAGGTCAGCGCAGGAACTCTGAGTATACAGCAGATGGTCAGACTGTCTCTGCAGCAAGGCCATTATTATCAGTCGTTAAGACAGTTCCAGATGAAATGTGTCACAGTAAGCAAGGTGCAGGTGAAACCGGGTGACCATGCGATAAAACTGCCATGGTGTCCAGGTGGCCAAAATGATCACTGAGTTTCCTGGAGGTCCACATAGTGAGCAGCTCAAATGATCTGGTGAGTACACTGTTCCTGAAACGCACCTCTCCGTGTGGCGGAAGGAAATCGTTGCCCTGGAGCCTGGCTCAGTCATCTTTCTGTTTCCTCCCCAGGCTGCTCTGCGTCAGTTGGCTGGGGTCTGCCCTGAAGGCCTCCAGGACTCTGACTTCCAGCAGCTGGTCCAGCCCCGGCTTGTGGATTCCTTCTTACTCTGCAGCAACATGGAGGAGAGTTTTGTGTAGCGCCTGTTGGAGAGGAAAGCCGCGGACCCCACTCATGCCCTCTCTGAATACACACTGTGGACGCACCTGAGTACACGCCAGCTCTCCTCACCTCCTTATTTATACTTAATTTATTTTTTACATGAAATAGGGAGTAATATGTTATACAACATCATCTAACAGTCTGTGGTCCTTGGAATCTTTTTTGTTTTTATTTTTTGACTTCTGTGGCTTTTCAGTTGCAGATGTTGAAATGCATAATGGTTTATATGACAGATTGTCATGAGCGATTTCACTTCATCTTGTTTTTTCTACTCTCACTTATCATTTTTTAAAACTTTTGGAAACAGAGTATTTTAACTGTCCAGAAATTTTTTAAAAGTTGAATTCACTCTTTCCAAAAATGTAAGATGAATTTCATAGTTGGACAGAATATTGGAAGGAAAGTTTGTTCTTTAATAAATAGAATCATGCAAAATGTGTTTTGGATTTTCTGATTAAATTGTGTCTTAAACTAAATTCTTATTTCCCAAGGTTTCATACCACAAAAATGTTTCCAACTATGAAAACTGCGTAGAGTTGTCTTGTTTTCATAGGTACATTAATGCATCAAGTTCTGAGTGATTTAATAAGAAATCACAATGACTTTCAAAAATATTTCCAAAGACACCAGAATCTCAGCTTCCTTTGGCCTCTCCTCTGCTCTTGTGTGATCTCCTGTTCACCTGCTGGTGAATAGAATCCTAAGATGAAGGGTTTTTTTGAGTGATTCCTCTTCAAAAGGATGCTTGAAAGCAGTGATATCCTACAGCTGACTCATACTGGCCTTCAAGGAATAGCTGAGAGAATCTCTCCCAACTGAACATTCAATGATCTCACGTTAGCTAGCTGGAAATTGGCCTTGGTGGGAGAATTTATACTACCGAAATTGGCAGATGCAAAAGTCAGAGCTTTTGATTGTTTTCACAAAACATCTCTGAATCTTTCTGAAAGTTTTAATGCTATCATATTGTGATGTGATCTTTATATAACTCCAGAAACATTTCTTGAATTCCCAAATACCAGTGTGTGTTAACCTAATGTGTCACATCCTGGTCTTAGCATCTAAAATGTAGTATTTCATTTATTTTTCACAATAATCACACGATCATCAGTATATCCAGATGTATTATGACATGATGATATTAATAAATCACCCATCGATAATAGCTAGTAAGTGGTGCTGGGATCTGATTTGAACCTGACAGCATCTATTACCAGAGCCTTTTCTGATGTCCTATGCTGAATATAAAGATAGTGTCTATATTCTCCCACCTGAAGTAATATGGGTGAAAAGGATAAAAACACGGTATAATGCTTCCATGTTCCAAACACCTATTCCATATCTTTGTATATGTTAACTCATGAATATACATCAAAATGTATTTCAGTATATTGTTTATTCAATTCTTCCACATGTGTAGTAGCTACCATTCTTGTCTTATGTACAAGGAAACACAGAAAACTAACTTTATAGATGAGACAGTGAAGCTGAAGTAGCAAGAAAATGGTAGACCCTGGATTCAAATCAAGGTCTTCTAAGTACTTATATAAAGCTCTTGCTTTTAGTAATAGTGTCTTACATAACTTACTGAGTTAGACTGTCCAGATGATGTAAGTTGTTGTCATTGTTATTGCTTTCATCATTTTGGTCATCATCTCCAATTTGGAAATGGCACTATGGATGATCTAGTAGTTACCTATCTTTATGCCTTAACCTCCTTGACAATTTCCCCTCTAAAATAATCCTTTGCAGTTGCTCACTCACTTTCAGTGAAACTCATTACCTCACTCTATTATTGAGCAGTGTCCAAGGTCACAAAGTTCCACCCTAGGTGAAGCCATAATCTGAAAATTTTTCTGATGCTTCAAGTTTTCATGTCAGGGAATACTATCTGTTTCCACAATCAGCCTTCAAAACTGTTGAAAGTAGTGATCGATTGCATGTTATCCACCAAACAAAGCAAATTAACCTGAAATTTAGTGGCTTCAAACAGCAGCACATTTGTTCTTATATTTCCTGTGGGTCAGGTTTTCAGGAATGGCTTATCTGGGCAGATACGGCTCCAGATTTCTCATTAGTTTCCAAGATGTTGGAAGTATTTCAGAAGGGCAGAGTCAGGACTCACAAAGTCTGCTCTTCCATAAAAGCAATGAGAACACTGTCAAAGATTGTTAAAATCAGCTTCTTTGGAACTCTGGGAATTAATCAAAGCCTTGAAATAATTCAAGGAGTGTTTATGCAAGAAAAAAGGATAAGTTTCAGAAAGAACAGTGAGCTTTGTTGTATTTTTAACTTGTCCTGTTTCCAAACCCCTTGCCACAGCTCTGTTGTATCCTTGAAAACCAGTAGTCTCAAAACCACAGTAGCTATGCCAACCAGCAGCCTAATAGCCATTGGAGTTGGGAGTTTCCATAAGACCTGCAACTGGATATCTATATGTGAAAGACTCAAGTTGGATCACTGCTTTACATTTTAGACAAACATTAATGGAAAGTGCATGATACATGTAAGAGCTAAAACTATGGGGCCCATGCAGTGATGTAGTAGGTTAAGCCTCTGCGTGTGGCGCCTGCATCCCATTTAGGGGATGCAGTTTGTGTCCCAGCTGCTCCTCTTCCAACCCAGCTCTCTGTTGATGGCCTGGGAAAGCAGAGGAAGATGGCCCAAGTGCTTGGGCTCCTGCATCCGCATGGGAGACCTGGAAGAAACTCCTGCTCCTGGCTTTAAATCAGCCCCACTCTGGCCATTGTGGCCCTTTGAGGAGTGAATCAGAGGGTGGAAGACCTTTCTCTCTGTCTTTCCCTTTATCTGTAGCTCTGCCTCTAAAATTAACAAATAAAATCTTTAAAAAAAAAAGCTAAAACTATACAGCATAGGTGTAAATCTTCATAAGTGTGGGCTAGGCAATGAATTCTTGGATATGACACTCAAACACAAATGACTGAAGAACACTAGATGAATTGGACTTCATCAAAAGTAACAATTTTTGTGCTTTAATGAACATCATGAAGAAAATGAAAAGATAACACATGAAATGGGAAAAATGGATTTTTAAGTCCTGCAACTGATAAAGGATTGACATTACCATCAATAATGAATCCACAGTAATAATAAAAAGACAAATAACCCAGTTAAAAATGGAAAAAGGGTTTGAATAGGCATTCTTCCAAAGAAGACATGAAGATGTCCAAAAAGAACATAAAACAATGTTCAGTGTCATCACTCATTAGGGAACTGCAAATCTGAATTGTAATGAGATACCACTTTATACCAATTAGGATGGCAAAAATAAAAGACAACGATGACGAGTACTGGCAAGGATGTGGAGAAGTTGTAATCCCTGTATGTTACTTACAGGAATGTAAGATGGCACAGCCACTTTGAAAAAGAAAACCAGTTCCTCAAAATGTTAAACAAAGAGAATTCCACTCCAAGTACATGTTCGAGAGGAATGGTTGTCAGAGGTTTGGCGGGGTGGGGGTGGAGGGATGAGGAGTCACTGTTGACAAGTACAGGATTTCTTTTGGAGGAGATGGAAGTTCGTAGTGAGTGTTGCACAACTCTGAGAGTATTTCCAAAACCACTGAATTACACATTTTAAAAGGGTGAATTTTATGATATACAAATTACATCTCAATCCATAAAAACTGTTATATAGAAAAAAGGTGTAGTCCAGGGGTACACTCATGTAGCGACATGAACAGGATTGGAGGATTCACTTCTATGATGGCTCACTCACCACTCTGGCGAGATGGTGGGAGGCCTTTGTTCCTCTTCACACAGTCCTCCCCACAGGCTGGCTGAGAGTCCTGCATTTAGTTTCCCACAGGGTTAGTGATCCAAGGAGAGAGCAGGGCAGAATCCATCCTTGGTCCGGCCTGGCCTGTGAAATAGCTGTGATTACTTCCCTCCCCTACATTTTCTTAGGTAGAGGCACATCACTAAACCTAGCCCACATTCAAGGGAGGAGAATTAATCTCCACATTTGAAGAAAGGAACAGCAAAGAATTTTCAGACATGTTTAAAAGCCACTACATTGATTATATTTCCATCAAGTCTTCTCTGTTACACTACTTTCTGAGTGACATATTTTCTGAACTCTCTCCCACTGCTCACTCAATTTTAGAAAGTCCAATGTGTCAATATCCCTCACCCCTCATTCATCTCTTCAAGTCCCACACTCATCAAAATGAGGTGTCAGAACTGAAAACACACCCACCCCCTTTTCCGCTACTCTCCACCGTTCGTTTGGGTCTCCAGCCACTCAGTGTGGTAGAACAGGGCCATCAACAATTGCATTTTTTAGAAGGATAAAGGGAAAAGTGATGATTTTCACCAGATTTTTACTTCAAGGGGCAGGAGTTCAAAAGGGAAGCTAAAGAAAATGCACTAAGTGAAAGAACATATTCTTGCACCTTTTTGGGTTTTTCTGCTTGAGATAAGGAGGGTTGGGAGCGGTAGGTGTATAAATCTAATTTTGTAACATAGATTGTGATACAGAATGGAAAGGAAAGATCTAAGAATGAAGAACCTGAGACTATTCACAGGTGCAGGGACACAAAGGACATCACTTAAGCCTGCATTGTAAGATCCTCTGTGATTGAATCTCGCCCTTAGAGGACCTTATCGGTCACATCTTGTCTCTGGTTATATTATGCCTCCGAATAATTACTGTCCCTTCAAGAGCATCTTTTTGTAACACCCGCAAATTCATAGCATGAAGAGATGGTGTTACACATAAAGGGAACTTTATTAATACGCAAAGGAGGAGGAGGAAAAAAAAGAATTGAGCAAGAATGGAAAATGCAGACCAAAGAGTTGAGATTTTTTAAAAATAATATTAATACAAAAAGCAGAGCTTTTGAAGAAGAAAGTTGAAAAGAGGACTGGAAGGATGACATCAGCCCTGGATGGAGTTCACGGTTAGAGGCCATGGAAGCGGGGAGACTGTCCCATCCTCCCTCCCCTGCAGGGCAGGCAGGATGACATGACTCAGCCTCAGCTGATGAGACCCTGAGTCCCACTGAGTTTAAAGTAGCCTTGGAGTGTGTCAACTGAGAGCTTGCACACGCCTAGGAGCAGCTTCTGGGCCACGCTAGGCAGGAAATCATAACAGAGGGCCCCGGGGCTGAGAACCCACTCGGCCTCAGGACAAGTGAGAATTGAAGGAGTGGCTTCATTTGAACTTTATCTTCTCTACCCCCCTCCCGCCCCGCCCCGAAATGGGACTAATCCTGGTTCTCTTTAATGAGTGCCTCCTGGGGGCAGTCATTTTCCCATGTGTTACCTCTCATTCTCACATCTATGAGTTAGGTGCTATTATGAAAATTCTCATTTATATTCTCCATCACAGATGGGGAAACTGAGGCTTAGAGAGGTTAATGAGCATTTCCAAAATCAGTTAATATGGATGTAGGGACTCAGTCACATCTGTTTGCCTTCAAAAACTAATTAGGAAGAAAGTAGAAACTTAGCACTGGACCCTTACTTGGAAGGTAGCTTTGGCTCTGGGCCTTTGTAGAACCATCATCATTCTCCAGCAAACTTATTATAAGGGGCTGCTCTAGGGTTAGGGAAGAATAAAAATGAGTAAGTGCTAGGATTATCTTTGATGTTAGACTCGAAGATAGTGGGTTAGTTGTAAGTCAGTCCATTCCAAAAAAGCTGCAAAATTCTTAGTCTAGAGTTGTTTAAACTATAGGTATCTTGGTTTGAATGCAGGCTCTATAACTTACCAACTGTATGACCTTGGAGAAAATGCATATTTCTCTGTGCCTCAGTTTCCTCATCTGTAGGATAGGATAAGGACTGCCTTAATCATTAGGATTGTTGTGAGATTTAACACATGGGAAAGGCTTAGTACAATGCCTTATGGCAAGTGCGCAGTAAACACGACTTCAGTTACAGTCAACCACATCCCAGCTTTGCCTCTGTTCTGGTTGCCTGGTTCCACTTGACAGTGCTGCAAATGCAGACCCATTGTGTGGGAGAAAGAGAGTATTACTCCTGCAAAGGCTTTAGAGATCATCTTGGCCCATCTCTAAATCCTGCATCTAGCAGTAAAGAAATATGCCTAGAACAATTGCATGGAAAAGTCAGGACTTGGATCCAAGAAACGACAGCTCTTGCCACCAACACTGGCAGTTTTAAGCATAAGCGTCTGCTTTATGCCAGACACTGTACCTACACCACACTAAATTTCTAAAATACTCCTGCTGAGTAGATTGTTTTAAAGGATTCATTTACTTATTTGAAAGGCAGAGTAACAGAGAGAGAGAGAGAGAGGCAGAGAGACTGAGAGAAGATCTTCCAATCACTGGTCCACTCCCCAGATGGCCACAGCAACTGGAGCTGGGCCAGTCCAGACAGGAGCCAAGAGCTTCTTCCAGAAGAGCTTCTCACGTGGGTGCAGGGTCCTAAGTATTTGGGCCATCTTCTGCTTTCCCAGGCATATTGGCAGGGAACTGGATTGGAAGTGGAGCAGCCAGGACCTGAACCAGTGGCCTTATGGGATGCTGGTGTCTCAAGTGGCTGTCTTACTTGCTAAGTCACAGTGCCAGCCCCTTGCTAAGTAGTGATTATGATCCTTTTTACAAATAAGGCAACTGAGTTTTAGAGAGACTCTACGTCTTGTCCAAGACCACATAATTAGTAACAGAAGACAGGATTTGATCAAAGGCCCACAACTATCATACTTATTACACATGTTTTATTTCATTTCTATACAAAGTAAAACACTCTGTCAAATTCTAAATTTTCTCTTATTTAAAAAAGTGCTTACATTTAAAATTCATTAATTTTTAAACACAGATAATTTTAATTATTCACTTGTTAAAACTGCGTTAAGGGGCTGGTGCTGTGGCATAGTGGGTAAAGCCGCCGCCTGCAGTGCTGGCATCCCATATGGGCACCGTTTTGAGTCCTGGCTGCTCCACTTCCAATCCAGCTCTCTGCTATGGACTGGGAAGGCAGTGGAAGATAGCCCAAGTCCTTGGGCCCCTGCACCTGCATGGGAGACAGGGAGGAAGCTCCTGGCTCCTGGCTTCGGATTGGCCCTGCTCCGGTCATTGCAGCTCTTTGGGGAGTGACCCAGCAGATGGAAGACCTCTCTCTCTCTCTCTCGTCGCCCTCTGCCTCTGCCTCTCTGTAACTCTGGCTCTCAAATAAATAAATAAAAATTGCAGTGAAAGATAAATTATTTCAAAGAGAAAGAGAATAGGAGAATGAAATATAACCTAAATAAGGATGAGAATGAAATATAACCTAAATAATGAAATAGAAAACCAGTGTAATTCCTAACCAACACCGAGAAAATCTCTAAAATAGCTACTCCTTGTTCTAGTTTCAGACCAAATCATCACAGATAAAAGTGGATGCTATACATCAGCAGCCCTGTTTATAAAGCAGAAAGAGCTTTTGGGAACAACTGCTTTAAATTTCTTTTTGTTAGAAGCTTCCAACGAACCCTTTGTAGTGATTCTATTTATGTTCACAATCTTATTGTCTCCTTCATTGCGACTTTTATGTAGCTTTGGAAGCTATATATATGTTTGGTAAAAGCAGTAATTAGAAGGTATTTATGTATGAATGTGGGTGTGTGTATGTGTGTGTATCAGATTTGATGTCTTCCAAAGAAACTGCAGATCTCCAATGGAAATGCACAGAAAAGCCTATAAAAGACAATTTGCTTCTTTCCACATTTTGGCATCACATGCAAACAAAAATCTTGTCAGTTTACCTATGTGTTGACATAGAATTTTTCTTAAGTCCTGGCTTCTGTCTGCCCCACCCTGAGACAGAGGCAGTGTCACGGCAAGCACACCCATCCCATCATCAGCATGGAAACAGGCACATCTCTCACACTAGTGATTGTGGATGACAGCAGGGACCTGAGAGTCACATCACTTGTGGGAGGGTCCTTATGTTTCCGTCTTCATTGAAGGCTCAGAGAAGTGCAGCTTCAGGGTGTCACCCTGTTCCCAGCTGTGCTGTGCTTTCTGCTAAACCCACACTCGCATTGAAGAACAAGGTGTGGGGGTGGTGGTGGCAATTTCTTCCACCTGGAGTAGTTCACCATCTCACGTCAGCTTGGTGCTTCTGTGTGGAGGTGCTTGGAGAGAATTTATGGAATTTTGAACAAGATGTTTTAAAAGCCCAGGTAGCAAGCGGGCAAAGTGGAGGTCTTTCCTTAAAATTCACATCCAACCTCATTTGCTACCACTGGAAGGTGCATTTCATTTTTTCCAGCATTTTCCTTAAGAGCTCAGAATTTGGGAGTGACATGGAGCTCTCCCATGGGGGCTCCTCAAAGAGCAATGGAGATGGAGATACAAAAAGCAGAAGGTGGTCACACCTGGATGTCCCTGGATGCTGCACCATCAAAGGGGAAGAAAGTGACCCTCAGGAGTGGTGACTGACATCTCTCCCTCCAGGATTGCTCCTTCGGAAGTGCTTCATCGTCTCACCCCCACTGGGAGGTCAGAGTCCAGGCATCGGTGGACGTTTCACTTTCTCTAAGGACTTGCCCAGGATGGCCACTTCTTTGTCTAGTTCTTGGCACCTGGGTTTGACGGCTTTGTGGAGGACTTGGATCCACTGGTGGACTTTTCACTCCTCCTTATGGGCCACAGAAACCCACTTCAGGTTTATCCCTTTAGCTTGGGACATGCAGCCTTCATCCCAGGGCTCTCCCTAGCTAAATTCAAATTTCAAGATATATTCATCAATTAAATATGTCTCTTCTCTTCTTTGTTGTTTAAAAATATTTCTTAACAGTTATGCGACTCTCCTCTTGCTGCCTGGAACTTGCTTCATGGTGGAGCCTGCTGAGGCCTGAAATCATGAAATTGCAGGTACACAAAATACAATTAAAGAGGCATTATCACCTTAGCAAGGGCCAGAATCAGGGAGCTCATGGGGCCTAAGCCTTTTATTATCTCCTAGTCCAATGAGTTTTGAGCCCTGTAGATATTTTAAATTTTAGCAGAGGTAAGAGATAGTGGTAAATTGATACAGAGAAGAACTATACATTAACTAGAAAAATCTGTCAAAAAAATACATGTATTGTTGGTTAAAAAAGTTAAAAAAGACATACACATTACAATACCATTTATAACAAAACTTGAATACACTCAAAATTCTATAAAATGTTTATGGAAAAGTCAGATATGGTGAAAGTATTAATGCTTGAATTACATATTATGGCTTGAATTTTGTCCCCCTCAGAACCTCTAGTGGCTCAGAATGTGATCTTTGGAAATAGTGTTCTAATTTGTTCAAATGAAGTCATACTGGGGTAAGGGGGACTCCTAACAGCATAACTGGTATCCTTTCAACAGAGAGGAAATTTGGACACAGAGGCACATACATGGGGGAAGTGCCATGTGAAGTAGGGGTTTTGCTGCCCTAAATTAAGGAATTATCAGACACTAGAAGAGAGGCTTCCCTAGCACCTGCAGAGGGAGCATGGCCCTGCCAACACGTTGATCTCCAACTCCCAGCCCTCAGAAGTGTATGACCATGAATTTCTTTTGTTTAAGCCATTTAGCTTGGGGTACTTCATTAATGCAACCCCAGAAAACTAACACAGATAGGAAGGATACACATGGACTTCAAGATAATATCTACTCCTGGGGAGGGAGAGAAGGGAATGTAATTGAGGATCGATAAACAAGTCCCTATTGAATTAATAATGAAATAAAAGTATATATGGAAAAAATGGTAAAATACCAATTTTTGTTAAATCTGGACATGTTCATGTCTGTTATATTGTTCTCTGTACTTCTCTTAATATGTAAATTACCCCAGAACAAATCAAAAAGTTATTCAGAGGAGCATATGTACATACCAAAGACCAGCATGGCTGTAATATCTCTGGTTGCTGATTTTTGAAGCTATAATCAGACTAATTCCCTGATCATCACTGCTTATAAAGGGAGAGCCTACTGGGTCAGAAACTGAGACACTGAGTCAATCCAGACGGGTTATGCAGAGGAAACCAGATAGCTGGCATAGACAGAGCTATATTTAACAAACGCCTTATTCACTTGTCTCATCCCTTGAAGAATCTTTATAATTGTGACTGCATCATTCATGTGGCTTTGGGGTGGAGATGTAAGGTCAGAATTTTACCAATTAGAGGAGTAGATCTTTATGGAAAATACTGTCTCTGAAGCTAAGGCTCACACAATACCCCGTTGAGACAGCTCTCCAGGGCAGTGAGTGATGTAATTTGATCTGTGAATACTCTACCTGGAGAGACTTAAGAATTCACACTGACATCTGCTGGACCCTTTGAATACTTCCTGGTGTAAGTAAGAACCAGGAATTCTGAAGGAGAACTCCCAATAGGCCTCGTGGGGCGCTCTCTGACCTGGGGCGGGTCTGGCAGCATGCTGAGATATGCAACTTGAAATCAAATTTAAGATCTTTTGCTCACTACACACATTTAGCATAATACATCTATGGCAGAATGAGGCAGGACATCTAGGGTATAATTAACAATCACTATTCTATGACAGTCTCAGCAACACAAATGCCAATTTGCTTGTCAAATTCCAAAGAGAGAGGAAGGGACCATGTGGTAACCACACAAAACAAAGTCCTTGTTTTCAGGACCCAGCTCAGCAATTGCTCCATTCTTTGTACAGCAGGAAGGAAATTGTGTCAGATTCTGATACAGTGGCCTCTGGATGCAAGTTTGTGGCCTGATCATCTCTCCAGAATCAAAGTCCAATCCAAAGTGGTTCTCCAGATCTTGGAGCCTGTGGAGATGTAAATGTAGACCCAGGAGCCAAGAGGAGGTCATTTGGAGATCTTAGACTCCAAATTCTTTTTTTTTTTTTTACATTTTATATAAGGTATACAAATTTCAGCAGATGGAATCAATCTCTCTTTCTCTATCATTCTGCCTTTCAAATAAATATATAAAACTTTTTTTTTTTTTTTTTTGGACAGGCAGACTGGACAGTGAGAGAGAGAGAGAGACAGAGATAAAGGTCTTCCTTTTGCCGTTGGTTCACCCTCCAATGGCCGCCGCGGCCAGCGCGCTGCGGCTGGCGCACCACGCTGATCTGAAGGCAGGAGCCAGGTGCTTCTCCTGGTCTCCCATGGGGTGCAGGGCCCAAGGACTTGGGCCATCCTCCACTGCACTCCCAGGCCACAGCAGAGAGCTGTCCTGGAAGAGGGGCAACCAGGACAGAATCTGGCGCCCCGACCAGGACTAGAACCCTGTGTGCCGGCGCCACAGGCTGAGGATTAGCCTAGTGAGCTGCGGCGCCAGCCAATAAAACTAATCTTTTTAAAAAAAGAAGCTACAAATAATTTGGGGTCTAAAGACATTGGTGGCTGTTGCTTTCACCAGTGCCTCACTAGGATAAATCCCTAAGCCAGGAATCTCTGGACTGAAGATGGAAATTAGATTACATTTCATGTGCCAACTCTGATAATTGATGGTGGTTTCCAGCATGACTCTCTTGGTGGGAATTCTGACAGTAGCAAGAAAGTATGCTCACATTAGGGAAGCAGTATATCAGATAGACTAAGGGGCCTTGGCTTCTGAAGCCAGATGGCTCTCTTTCCTGCTTGATTTGGGACAAATTTCTTTTTCTGCTTTAGTGTCTTCATCTGTAAAATGCTCACAATAGCAATTCCTGTACCATAGATTGTTATTAAGATTAATTTGTTAAAGAACTTATAACAGTGCCAATTTTAGCTGTTATTATTTTCAACATAGTTATTATTTATCATTGTTATTAATTAGCAACCTCTGCAGTGGTGAGGAAGGGAAGAGCAGTGTGAAACATGTACTTAGCATTTGTTCCTCTGATATTGCCTGCCTGTTTCTGATTCAAGTTCTCTCCTACCATATTCTGAGTTTTACTATTGTTGTTTTGGTTTTTAGTCCATTCTATATCCCAAACTGATCTATGCCCCATTTTGGCCTTAGCTAACTTCAAATACTATGGCATCACAGCTGAGAGAGATGTGACCATGAAGTCTTCTCATTCTTCCTGCAATCGCTCTAAGTCCAGTCTTCAAAGTATAGAGTAATACAATCTTGACCACATGAACTCCATAATATGTGTGGGTTTTTTTGTTCTAGCAATTTAATACCTAACTAAGCCTTATCTAAAAAAATTATTTATTTGAAAGGAAGGGTGAGAGGGAGAGATAGACTGAACTCCTATTTGTTGAGGCCCTAGGCCAGGCCAAACCCAGGAGCCAGGAACTCAGTTTGGGTCTCCCATTTGGGTGTACTTGACCATCACTGCTGTCTCCAAAGGTATGCATTAGTAGAAAGTTAAATCACAAGCAGAGCCAGGACTCCATCCCAGGTGCTTGGATACAGGATGTGGCATCCCAAGTTGGATCTTAACTGCTGCACCAGAGTCCACCCTATAAGTACAATACTGTGAATTAAATACTTTACAAAAATAATCAGAAATAATCTGTGGTACTTCTAATAATTTGACAAAGATATGCTTGCAAAGGAAGAAATGAAAGCTTAGAGAAACAAAGGCTTAGAGAATTTAAGTGGTAACTCAAAATGGAAGATCTGGGTTAGAAACCTTGCTTCCAAAGTTTGGAGTTCTTCCTCTCATACCACAAGCTACATTCTAGAATCTATTGCCAGTATTTAGCACAGGAGAGGATGTAGAACTTTTTAGTGTTTTTCCCAAAGAATACTGAAAGAGATGGAGAAGTTGTCAGGGTTCCCAAAATGGAATTGGCTTATTAAAAATGAGTTGCAGTTGAGAACTTCTGGTCTAATCCACTTCTATACTTCTGTGTAGATATGGACTGGTTTGAGTTAGCCGAAAGAGAATGAGGAAGATTCAGAACTGTAGAGCAGGCATGGCAGGATTTGACAGAGACACAGGAATGAGATTGAGCTTCAGGAATGGGACAGGTAGAATTAGCAGATCTGAAGCAGGCAAGTAAGTTTACCTAATTTTTGGAGTGTGGGACAGGCTCCCTTCTTTCTGGGTCCTGGTTCCTCAGAAGGTACTTGAAAGAGAGGAAGAGAGGTAGGTGGTACCTTGACCTCTACTTGAAGAACTCATCTTGCGGAACGGTGCCTGGAGCTTGCATTTTTAGCAGTGTGACAGATACAAGGTACACTGATGTTACTGATGACAATGGAAAACACTGAATAAATTATATATAATATCTTATAAAGTACCTGCATGAACTGGTAAAAGAATAAGAAGCCATGAATCAACTGACAGTAGAAACCCAAAATGGGTTTTTACTATGAGCGCATTTGCTAAACCCATTATAAAAGAGTTTTTAACTTTTAGAATCTTGCATGGTACTGTGAATTAAAACAAAATTCAGAACTTTCTGCATGTGGAGAATTTAAAGAGAAGCCCCTAGAAAAATGTTGGGTCCATAAAGGATTTCATATTTAGTGTAAGGGTGAGCTAGAAATAAACCCAGACATATGACCCAGAAGGTTGGAGGAAAAACTTCCTGATTGTATTCTTGGCACCAATAAAGAGAGAAATTTGTGCCACAAGATGGCCTTCATATGAATTTTCAGCCTGAATTCACATTATCTGAGTGATCCAAAGAAAAATCTCCTGGCCAAGAATTTTGATGAAAGTGGTCCTTAAGTCAGATGACAGCCCAATTCTCTCTGGAAGAAACAATTTCAAAGACCTCAAAAAGCAGTTCGACAGATAAAGTTCCAAGATACATAAACCAAGTCCAAAAAACTCACAAGAAAGTCAAGAGAAAAAAATTATACTAGATCTACACTGAACATAGATACCTATACAGAATATAAATTAGAATATGTAATTTTTAGAGAAATAAAAAGGGGATTCACAATATTTGAGAAGAATAAGACTACCAAAAGGACTAAGTGGATTTAAAACAAACAATAGAACTTTTCAGTTAATTTCAAAAAGACTGTAAGTGAGGATTCACTTGATGGTTTTAAAAGCAGATCAGAAGCAGCTGAATACTGAGCTGATGAGCTGAAAGAGATATCTGAAAAAAGCATACATCTGAGAGTCTTTAAGGAAAAATTATGGAAGAGAAGCTATGAAAAAATTGAATACAGAGTCAATGGGTTCAACACGTATTAAATTACAATTCCAGAAGAGGGAGAAGAAAGAATTGGGCAGAGACCATATCTGAAGATGTAAGTAAGGGCTCAACATTGTTCAACACTGTTGAAGAACTTTCAGAGACTCTAATGATAAATAAAATAAAAAGGAGAACTCAGCCGGTGCCGCGGCTCACTAGGCTAATCCTCCGCCTTGCGGCACCGGCACACCGGGTTCTAGCCCCGGTCGGGGCACCGGATTCTGTCCCGGTTGCCCCTCTTCCAGGCCAGCTCTCTGCTATGGCCCGGGAGTGCAGTGGAGGATGGCCCAAGTGCTTGGGCCCTGCACCCACATGGGAGACCAGGAGAAGCACCTGGCTCCTGCCATTGGATCAGTGTGATGTGCCGGCACGTTCAGACATGAAAAATGACACTGCAGAACATTGAAGTCAAAGGCAGTATGTTAAAGGTGGGTAGAGATGAACTAGATTACTGTAAAAACTAATAATTAGAACAACAGCTGATTTCTCAACAACAAAAGTGAAAGCTGTAGGTGAAATGATGTTGTTATTGTAGTGGGCATTACTTTTCTAATGCTGTCAATAGATTATCACATATTTATCAGCTTGAAACAACACAAATGGGTTATCTCCGTGGGTCACAAGTCCAGGTGGGCTCAGGTGGTTTCTCCGAGTTTCAGGTAAAAGCTAAAATCAAAGTATTGGCCAGCAGGTTCTGGGAGGACTGCATTTTCAAGCTCATTGAGGTTGTTGGTGTCATTTGCTTCCTTGCAGCCTAGGACTAGACTTTCTGTTTCTTTGCTGGTTGTCAAGGGGGAAGCAACCTTCAGGTTCTGGAGGCTTCTTTCTGGTCCTTGCAAACAGGCCCCTGTATCCCAGAGGCAGCAACAGAATCTCAGGTTCTTGTTATGCTTGGAATCTTCAGTCTTCCCCTTTGTTGCACCTCTCTTCTTACTCTGAAGTTGCTTATCTCTGCTGAAGGAAGAGAGACCCTCTGCTTTGAAAGACTCATGCAATTAGAGTGGCCTCATCTGCAGGCTTCCCTATATTCCTGTTTTAAAGTTCAGTAGCCTTAATTATATCTGCAGACTCCCTTTGGCCATACAATGAGTGTAACTTATTCACCATCCCAGGCATTAGGCTGTGTGCTCCTTTGGGGAGTGGTCATTTTTCTTCCTACCACATGGTAAAAGAATTATTTATTTGGAAATATTTTTCAAGAGTAAAGGGAAAGTAACACCTTCAGATTAACAATAGCTAAGATAATTTGTCATCAAACCACTGCCATTCTAATGATTGTTTTAAGTAGAGGAAACCTCTAGAAGGAGGGTTTGCGATGCAAGAAGGAAAGAAAAAGTAAAGAAAGTGACAGGTATGTGGATACATCATAGTAAATGTTGTATAAAACAGTAGTAGGAGTGTTTTATGGATTTAAAAAATAAGATTAATTGAAAGTATCTGATGAAAAGACTGTACAGGTTGGGTGGAGTGCATGGGTTCTGGGTCTTGTATGCATTGTTTGAATACAAAGGGGCTTCCAGTGAAGGATGTGCTTGAGACCGAAGACCTCTGCACTTGTCTGTGTTAAGTTTAGGGATCAAAGTTAATGAAACTTACAAAGGCCTCTTTCTGGAATAATTTGCAACATAGGAATATTTTGAATAATATGCAAAACTGTAAGATGCTGCTGCTAGGGTTCTGTATGAGAAGATTTTTAAACATTTTAAAGTACAATTCAAATTTCTTTGGGAATTATTAGACTAGTCCCCTTTTATTTTACAAGAGTCACTTTTAGTAAATTGTATTCTTGGGAGGATTTTAAAATTCATGTTTCAATTATTTATTGGCATAAAGATTTTATACTTTCTCCTTATGATCTTTTAAATTCTATTGAATCCAAATTAAGTCCCATTCCTCATTTCTAGTATCTTTTGTATTGATCATGTGTGCCAGATGTTTGTAGATTGTATTAGTGTATTCAAAGAACTTATTCATGACTTTTGTACTGTTTTAGGTTCTAATGTTTAAATAATTTTTTAATCTATCATTTGGTAGACAATTCAGGTATATGTTTTTTTAATTTCTTTTTTCTTTAATTTTATCTCTCTGTATTCTTTTATTTTAGCATTTTTTTTCCCAATCAGCATAGTAAAATGTATCTAAAACTTAGAAGTGCGTGAAATCCTTTGTCTAAATGCAATTTTCTGAGTCTTGTGATTCTCTCAGGTGAGAAGTTTCTGGAGGTCCTCGTAGGAACAAAGTTCATCAGGCCAGAGAACATGAGCAGATTTTTGCTCGAGTTTTGATGTGACTTCCAGGATGAGGGCTGTTCCACCAGAATACAAGGGCTAATATCAAAATGCTTCTTAGTTGTGGAGAAAAAGTGATCTACCCAAGAATTAGTTTTATTTTTATGAAAAGTTATTTGTATTTTTCTAGAATGTAATAAAACATTAAATTCTCCTCTAGAATGAGACCAAGAACAGAGCAATTTGTGTACAGCTTCTAAAATTATTTATCTATAAACAAATGGAGTCTAACTCATAGTCTCATGGTAATATAAGGTATACTCATTTTATTCAGAGGAAAAGAGAAATGTCATACATCTGTATGTAATTAATAAGAGGATGAGGTACTCCAACAGTAACAGAGGGTTAAAAGGGACATTAAGCCTATTGTTCTTCAATTGAACATCATCTAATGCTCCTCAAAGCTGGTGTGATGATTTTAACTCTGTATATAAGCATTTTTAGGCACATTTATGCTGTTAAGAGCAGAAGAAAGAAATACCAGTTTCCGCTTATATCACACTCAAAGCTAAAAGCAGCGTCTTTCCAATTTTTGGCAAAGAGATACCATCAGGGCTCAAATAAAAGTAAGAATTTTATAAGCTGGTTCAGATTTCTGTAGAACCAGGGGAAGTTCCACATAGTTTGCATCGTATGTGCATAATGTCTTTGACAATGATATGGAATTTTGGAATATGGAGAATAAATGGGTAGATATCACCAACAGGAACATTGATCACTGTTCCTTAATGAGATGCACCAGGACCCGGAAAAGAGGAAGATTTTTATTTTTCAAGGCATGCTTAGGATGAAGGGAAGCCCTTGTCCAGCCTTTATTCTGGGCACACACATTGTAAAAGGAAAGTTTGGATTTGAAGCCAACTTCAGTGAGATAACAGTCATTCACAGGGGGTGTGTCAAAGAAGGAATGTGGATAGCAGTCATCAAGGAAGCATTGAAATAGACAAAGGCAGCAGAGGATTCATATACTCCAGATGTTCCTTAGGAGGTGGTGGAAGCATTCTGCATTCTCCAGATCAGTTCTTGACTCACACTTTGAATTGTGAATTGAAGGGGCACATCACATTGTGTTCATCTTCAATCAGGGATGGGATTCAAGCAATGGATGACATGATATGCTCTGAAAAAGCCTCTTGGCACAGTAGTCACAATCTGGCAGGGACACACACCAGAATAAAAACTTTTCTAGATGCTTTGGAAACTGCCCTGGCCTTCATAGTGGTCTGTGAGCAAATTTCAGGTCACTTACAGACTTTCTGATCATGTTCATCAGGTTGGGAATGGATCACAGAATTTTACAAGGAGTAAGCTATGAAAGGCAAATAAAACTGTTCTTAGATGGGTAGAACTAGTGGTCAGAAGAAAGGAAAATATCTTCCTTATATATCTTGGTTGCTATCACAGATTATGTGGTATCTAATTAGAAGACACATTCTTATGTTCACCCTACTGGTCTATAAGGATGCATTATGATACTTGTGCCCAATATTAGTGAGCAATGAGAGGCTTCAGCATATACAGCAATCGGGAAATTGGAGCCCTGTTCATCATGAAGTAGAAGAGGTTTCAGAAGGCAGGTATTTTTTTCCTCCATGCATTTCAAGATGCTCAACTTCACATCCGATCCACTCTCCTAACTACTTCACATGTGTTTTGCAAGTAACTTTAGAAAAGGAAGATTTCATGATTGGATTGAAGATGGAGGATAGTAAGACACTCAGAGATGATGAGGTTTGTCCTACATCCCCAGTCCCTGTTAATCAGTGAAGCAAAAAATATAATGCTTTTTGCCTGTAATTTTCATTTCTTTGTGTTTTAGATTCTATCTAGCATCTAATATCTAATTTTTATCTAATTCTATCTAGTATCACTTTTTCTTGTACCTGAAGAATTTGTTTTAACGTTTCTTGTAACAGGCATCAGACAGTATTGCATTATATTAGCTTTTGACTGTAAAAGCATTTGTTGTAGGATATGGAATTTAATTAATTAATCAGCTAGTTAATTTTTGAAGGGGGGGGAGAGAGATTGACAGACAGACGGGGAGAGACAGAGAATGATCCAATGGTTCATTCCCCTAATGCTAGTAATTGCCCTGGGTTGGGTCAGGCTGAAGCCAGGAGCCTTAATGCAATCCAGGTTGGCCCACTGAGTCATCTCCTGCTGTCTCCCAGGCTGTGCTTGAGCAGAAAGCTATAATCAGAAGCAAAGCTGGGACTTGAATGTAGGAGCTCTGATATGGAATGCCAGCATCCCAAGCAGCATCTGAACCACTATGCCAAATGGCTACCCTGGACACAGAATTTTGGTTGGTAGGTTTTTGTCCCCATGTCCTAAAAACCATTTTTGTTTCACTGTCTTCTGGCTTTCGTGTGTGTGTGTGTGTTTTCTGATGAAAAGTCTGCTATCATTCTTATCTGTGCTCCTCTGTGTATAACAAATTTTGTATTTCTAGCAGTTAAAATTTTTTTCTCTATCATTTGTCTTAAGCTATTAGATTGTGATATTCCATGATGTGCTTTCTTATATGATTATGGTGATATGAATTATTTCCTCTTCTTGGGTATATTTGTTATTTTTATAAGTTTGAAGATATTTTGGTCATTATTTGAGTTCTTTGGTTTACACATTCTCCTCTCATTCAAGTACTCTACTTGTATATTGGGTTGCTTGAAATATTCTAGAGCTCATTCATATTCTGTTCATTTTTTCCCAGTTTTTGTTAAAATTTTTGTTTTATTTTTTATAATTTCTACTATTATATCTTTAAGTTCACTAATCTTTTCTTCTGCAATATCTAATCTGTTAATGACGTATAAATATATGCTCAGCTTTATCTTTAAGGTGTTCAGTTTGGATCTTTTTTTAATAAAAGATTTTATTTATTTGAGAGTGAGAGTTACAGACAGAGGGAGAGACAGAGAGAAAGGTCTTCAATCCACTGGTTCACTTCCCAAATAGCTGCTACAGCGAGAGCTCAGCCAATCAGAAGCCAAGTGCTTCTTCCAGGTCTCCAGGATCCAAGTACTTGGGCCGTTTTCCACTGCTTTCCCAGGCTATTAACAGGGAGCTGGATTGGAAGAGGAGCATCCAGGACATGAACTGGTGTCAATATGGGATGCTCACGCTGCAGGCAGAGACTTAGCCTACTATGCCACAGGGTTGGCCCTAGTTTGAATCTTTGAAAAATGTCTGTCATATCTTTGTATGCTCTATCTTCTTAATTTAACATGTTCTACCTTCTTGAACATATGGATCATAAATAGTAACTAATATTCTCCGAGACAAAACTACCATCTGCAGTATTTTGTGATCAGTTGCTGTTGTTTTTCTTATAATGGGTCTTAGCTTCATACGTCTTTAAGTACCTGATTATTATTGTTTGTTTGCAAGCAGTATGGATTTTACTTCTTAAGAACTGGATATTTTTATATTCCTGCATACATTTGTGAGCTTTGTGCTAGGATGCAGTAAAGTTATTTTGAAACAATTTCATCTTTCAAGGGTTGTTTTTATTTGTTGTTAGGGAGAACCAGAGTAGCCATTAGTCTGTGTATACATTTTTTCCCACTAAGGCATGAGTGCTTTTCTGAACACTGTGTATCCAATGTCTTATGAATTATAAGATGTTTTCCATTCTTGTAAGAAGGAATACGGAATATTCTTGGCCTTGTGTGAGCACTAGGTATTATTTACTATAATCCTTTTGAGTAGTTCTTCCCCTAGCTCTAATGTATGCACACATGCACACGTTACCCTCTCTTCTCTGTTTTTCCATCCTAGGAATTCAAGTGCCTTGGATTCTCAGTCCCAACTTCATCTTCTTAATTCAGGCAGACCACTGGGATCTGCCTGCCTTTTACCTCCCTAAACTGTGGAATGGCAACACTCCTCAGGTAGTGGTGTGGAGCTATCAGAAGTCTCTCTTTGTTTTTCCTTTCTCAGACAATTTATTATCCTACATCAACTGATGAGCAGGTCATACCTTGGTGTATAAGGACTGTTCGTATTTAGCCAAACAGAAGCAATGTTGCAGATAAAATAGTTGTTATGATATCAAGGAGTCAAATACTGTAAGTTTCAAGGTATCTATTGTTCCTATCAGAATTGGTCAAGTTATCTGATTATTCAGCGTCTGTCTGTTATGTTTCACTCAGTCAGTCACAACAGTGGTCATTGAAGCTGAAATAACATACACTATGGGAGTTTTTCTTACAGCTTTAGTTTCTTGAAAATATGCTGTTTGGAAGTAAGAATTATCCTAAATACCTACATTAGCAACTTCAAATTGGTATTAAAAATGTAACATCTGTTATTCATACAGAGAAATACAGAGTAATCTGCAATTTTTATATTTTTGCATTCATTTGAATCTGAATTCCTTATAATAAAATATCCTAATTAACCTGCCATCATTGCTTGTGAAACAATGAAAGTGTACTCAGTATGTCAACAATTTTGTCTTCAACGGTATATGTATTTCATTAGCAGTTATTATTCTATCAATACAGTAATCCTTTTTTTTCTGTTCCAGGTGCTCAAATATTCAGTTATCCTTTTGGAATGGGTACTTTGATGAAAATTTTGCTTGTTTAATTTAAAGTAGCTTATTAAATACCCAATCATTCACAGCTCTGAGATGTCATGATTCTTTGACGTGTCGTGAGCGTCTTCTGAGACACTACGACTTCCTAACCTGTAATCAAATGGCCAAGGTCTCCCTGCTCTCTTTAGGCACTTACAGTGTAAGGCTTTCAATGTTTCCATTTCCTGGAAGCCTTTTCCCCTCTTCTGTGGCAGCATTCTGGTGCTTTATTTTTTCCCTGCCTGTGGCCGATTGGTATTTGGATATCTTCTGGTTTTGGTGTCCCTTTCTTCCAGAATGACATGGAAATTTGTTCAATAATGGAAAGGAGGACCCTACTATGGAAAGAAGATGGTTTGCATGGATAAGTGAAATATCTGCTGAACAGTATCCCATGGAAAATCATCTAGTTTGTCTCTGTCATTCGAGTCTTTGTTGATCAACCCTGTGGAAATCAAAGTTTTACCTATAAATCTAAGACATGTGGCTTTCCATGACTAAAAAGAAACAAACAAAATAAAACCTTCTGCTCAAGTTGGCCTTGCAAACCAATGTAGGACTTGATCACATGACAAGTTCTATGTAGAACATGTCATTTCTTACCGAGGAAGGTTTTCATTGCAGCACCTGCTGCCCAGGTTCACTGTCTTTCTTTCTCCATGCTCACTCTTCCAAAGAGAGTTAAATTGGTTGGATCAGGGCTATTGGTTGCACAATTCCCAGGGGGCATGGTTCACATTACAGTGTAGGTAAACATGCTCTCTGGCATTATCCCACCCTACATCCTTGGAACTTGCTATTTTCAAACTCCCCAGACCAAGTTGTATGTATGTATCTATAGAATTTTGTGAGTCATTGTGGTTTTTGTATATTTAATTGTCCCTGAGGTCTTCTTCAAGAGGAATGATCTAGATTTTTCAGTGTTAGTGTTTCCATTATTGTGAAATTCTTTACCAAACATTTACACACAAACCCTTTTCATGATTCCCCATCTCCAGCAGGGTTTTTTCCTGTGCTACTATGGTCATCCTCATTTCGGAGAGTGACAATTCCCTCCATCCATCCTTTTACCCTAGATTGAAAACTTTGCATTAAAACTCAATTCTTCCTTTCTGTTCCAATGCATAACCCACAAAACTATTTATCTCCAACTTCCATTTAAAAATATATCCTAGCTCTTTTGGGCATAGTTTTTCTTTACCACATTTGTGATGAAACTTATAAATGGCAACCAAAACAGATTGTTTGAGAGCTGAGTAGGAGCTAATATTCAAAGAACAAGTAAGTTTGATAATGCTGAAATTATTCCAGCTCAAGAACAAACATAAGAAGTTTGCAATTTATTTTAAAAAGTAAGTGTAGCATTGATACAGACAATCCAAGGAGCCTTGGGCCCACCACCTGAGGGCATATACGCATGTGGGGTCACATCCTAGTTCCAAAGGTCATACCCAGGAATGCCATGTTACTGTGGGATGCTCCTTCTGATCAGAGAGGGCTGCCTGACTTTGAGTTCTACTCAGTCTGACAATGTTTGTCTTCAAATTGGCCCAGTATATTTACATTTATTGCAACCATTCATTTCTGTCACCTCATTTTGTGCTTTCTGTGTATCTTGACTTTTGTTTCTTTTTATCTTCTTTCATGTCTGTTTTTGAATTGAGTATTTTTCCAGTTGATTCTTGTCATCCAGTGGTCTCATGTTGAGATAGAGAAGCCACAGAATAAAAGCAGCCCGAGGAAGAGTTACCCTGGATAGGTGTCTAGACTGGCAGCCAATTTTGCAGAAGTGAGAAATCCACATTTGTTTCATTAAGCCCTTGGCATTTCAGGGGTGCTTGTCATTGCCATATAACTGAGCCGAGGTTAACACACATACTTTCATAAGTAAAGTCAATATTTAATATAATACTTATAATTTAATGAATATAGATAAAAATCAATTATCAAATTAATTTAGAAGACCCACACTCAAAATTTCTAACAATGCAAACCAATAGAGTTTCAGCTAGGACTTGGGTGTAAGTCAGTCCTGACTGACTTCTACCAGTTTGAATGGTACTGAAAATTTATATACTGATCTAATGACCTTATGTAGGGCCCATTGAAGAGCGATTGGGACAGAGATAAGTGGGCATTCATTACAGTCAAATAGATGGGACTCAGCCAAGAGATGGGCCTGCTGATTCCAGCTTTGCTTTGTATCACTGTTGAACCTGACCCCATGTGTTGGTGTGGGATCCCCAGAGGCAATGAACATTCCTTGAGACAGGGATTATGGTGTCTCTTTCCTCATCCCAGTATACCAGGCCTGTGAATGATCAGAAAGCACTTGTTGCATTGAGCCCGAAACAGCTTTCCACTTCAGCTGAAGTTCTTGACAACTGCTACTCCCTCCGGCCCTCACTACCTTGCCACACACCTTTGGCCTGGGGGCCTGCCAAACAAGACCCAGGGGACACAGTTTTCTAAGAAAAGCTGACTTCTCCAGCAGGGGGGATTTGCCAGCCAGCGGGATGTCATGCGAGACAGATTGCAGACGCCTCGCCTCCGTGGCCATCAGAATCAGAAATGCTTGCCTGCCAATCAGCATTACGGTGAAGAGCTGTGACATGACAGTTGTCTGACTTGTGTTAATACGTTCTAATCTTGCAAACTAATTTTGTTCCCCCACTTGGCCATCCCTGCATTGTGTTTGGTCTGCCAGGGCTGGCACCATCCATCAATCTTAGTTAGTGGCCTGCTCCTTCTACCCTACAGCTGAGAATGTCTCTGGTCCCACCGAGACACCCATAACCCCCTCCCAAAGCTTCCTTTGCAATCAGCTCTGTAAGAATGTGGTCATCTGGTTCAGAACAAAGATGCATGTCCTTGTCTATGAGGCCTGACAAGATGCCCATTGTCTGAGAATGTTTTTTAGGATGGCTTTTCTCTGCGAAAAATTCCCCATGGTATAAGGAGGGCATTCATTGTGGGCCTGGCTGTCATTTATGAGGCAGTGAAACATGTTAAATTTGTTAGTGTCAAACTCCCTGACCTCTCTTTGGGCTTAGCTCCCCATCTGGATGCACAGTTCTGGGCTACATGATCTCCAAGGTATTTCTTGTCTCTGAAAATTGATTAGTCAGTCCATCAATCTCCAGCTATTGATTCCTACAAGCCTGCTAATAGCAATTCTTTGGGTTCCATTTAGGTTACCAAATTAACATTTTTTGGGGAGATATGGGATGTTATAAACCTGTTGAGAATATGATGAAAAATACAGAAACTTTCTCCCATGAAAAATGCACTAACATTACAACTTGTATTCAAACTTCCTGTTGTTTGTAAGGCTTACAACCTGTCTCCAGGTTGAGAAGCTAATTTCAATTTGTGTCTTGATTTTGTTGCTCACACTGGCATCTCCCATATTTTTAAGCTGATGTGCCAATTTAAAATCATTGCTTTTATTTTTCTCAAATTTTTGTTTAACATTTCAAAACTGCATAAAAAACAAAAGACATGTCCGATGGATATCCATGTATCTTGCAGCTTGATTCATCAGATGGTGCAGTTGCATCTTCCTCTCTCCTCTTTCTTTTTCCTCCCCTCCTTAAATCTCTCCATTTTCCATCTTTTTCTACCTCCTCCCACCCTCCCTCTTTACCTTCCTTTCTTGCTTCCCTCTTTTCTTCCTCTTCTCCTGAACTATTTGAAAATAAGTTTCAGAGATCATTTAACTACTTTTTCAATGCAGGTAGACTGTAAATTTGAAATGGAGCAATAGATGTTTGTCTCTATATGCAAAATCCTCATGGAAAGGAATGGGTTCCCTCTGGGACAACTTCACTCTCAGACCCTCCTCACTGGCCACTGTATCATGGAGTGGAGCCATTCATTGCCCACGGGTAAGGTCATGTTCATCAAAGGTTGGCCAAACACTTCTTGTACAAGAAGCCTTATGCTAGAGGCTAGGTCTTTGGAGATGAATGAAATCCAATCTCTTCCATTTCCTCTTTGCTATCTTGTGGGCTGATAAAACAGGGACCCATGTAATTACAGTAGGAAGCAGATCTGATCAGTGCTACATTAGAGTCATAGGTACAGTGCTGTGGAGAAGGAGAAGACAAACACTTCTGCTAGGGATAAGGGTCTGGGGACAAGTTGGCAAAGATACTATTAAAGGATGACTCTTACCCTAACCCTTGGATGTTGGGCCATTTTGTTACAGATTGCGGTGTGAGTTGGCTCGGAGCAAGGTGAGAGTAAGTGATGATGGATTCATTGGGCCATTCTGTATCATTTTTCTCTCCTGTTGGCCTGTCCCTAAATGAATCCATCTTCCACCTCAAGCCTTCTGGGAGTATCCTTGAGAGGACCTGGCACTGTGAGTCGTTCCGGGAACTCTTCTCTGTCTTGACTACAAGAGGAGGAGAAGATTCTTTCTGGCTATGTGAAACTTGAGTAAGGACCAGGTAACAGTTTGGCCTCCCTTTCTCACCTGTCTCTTCTCCTTCTTTGGCTTCAGGTAGGGGTTGACTCAGCTGCCTTAGCCAGAACTGCCAGCCCCGAGTGTTCACCAGTTGTGAGATCCTTTGGAGACAAGGAGCACCTGTGATTTTCTGATGAGCCACAAGAGGGGGAAGTGTGAACACAAATGAAGGAAGGGAAAAAAAATCCACAGAAACAAAACCCAGCTGGGAAATGAACATCTTTTCCGAGGCTCTCCTTCCTGGTGCCAAGCTAGCAGTTTCAATCTGTTGTTTCTGTCTGCCTCCCCCTCCCCGGCCCCCCACCCCGCCTCTCTGTCACTGTTCTTTCTCTGCCCCTCTCTCACTTTGTGTCTCACTTTCCCGCTGGAATTTCTCTGGGAAAAATGCAAATTCGTTTTGCTGCCTCAAGGTTCAAGAATCCATCTCACAGTTCCTAGATGGGGAAAGTCTGAGACCTGAGGGGTTTAACTTGAATCTTAGTGTCTGCCAGTGCGGAATTCTGGGAAGTAAACTCTCTCTTGATAGGGACAAAACAGAAGAGGCTGACAGAAAACTGGTGCCTTTTCACTCACGATAATAATCGCAGCTAACATTTGCATGACATTCACCTTGTGCCAGGTGCTGTTCTGATGCTCTCACAGGCAGACCCCTTCATCCTCCTCTCTGCCCTCCGAGGAAGGTACTGTTCTCATCACCACTTTGCCGATGAGGGATCTGGGCACAGAGATGTCGGCTGTGTTGGCCAACACTGCACGGTGGGTACTGGGTCTGGGATTTGAAGGAGGCAGTCTGGCTTGATGCTCTCTGCTCTGAACCTCTCCATTGTAGCTGGATCCTGACATTAATGAGGGTGTAACATCAGAACAAAGGAGATGCTAGTCCTAATACAGGCTTGCACATTGCAATGATTCCTGGATGCGGTGGTCAGCCCATGGGAGTATATTTTAAGAGAGATGGTTGATGCTGAGAGCTTCCTAGAAGAAGGTGCCAAGGGTGCTGGAATCACTTTACTTGAGGACAAAATAGCCTGACGGTGGAGGCCAGGAAAACGGCTCTCGAATAGTTGCATGGACTCTCAGACCTCCCTGTGTCTGGGGGTGCAGCAACTTTTTTCCTAAGGCCTAGGGAGTTCTGCTGAGTAGGGAACTCTCCAGCTTATTTGGGCCAAAGCCATGTGATCTGTCCCAGATGGGTAAGGACCCTGTGATCTGGGGAGGAGACTGACCCATGGCTGCTTGGGCTCCCTTGGCTTCCCATTAGGCTGTCTAATAAGGGAATCTTTTGCAGGGATTATAGGATTCTGACTGTGGGCATCAATGATAAAATTCAATTTGAGGTTTTCTCAGGTTCTGCTGCAGACAGAGAGGACTATCTTTTCCTTAAAAAGATGCTATATTATCACAATGAAATCAAAGCATAGTCAATACAGAAAATTTTGAAATTGCACTAAAATACAAAAAAAAAAAAAACACCTAACTTACAGTGTCCTCCACCCTGAGAAAGCCAGTGTTAACACTTTATCCTGATTCTTTTCTTCCTGTGCTCGTTATATCCCTAGCTGCATCCTTGACCATGACCTTGAAAGGAGTCAAAGAAATATCACAGTCCCTTATGAAGCCAAGATTTTATTCAACCTCAAATGAATGTCTATGGTGGAAATATTTTAGAAATTGTTCTGCAAAAAGAGAGTCATGAGGTGATGTCTTCCAGGGCCTTCTCTACAGGGCTGAGATTGATAAGAGGAGAAGAGAATGGCCCAGCTTTTGTTGGCCAAGCACCGAGTTGGATACTTTACTCAGTTATTGTTCAAGAATGTCTGGCTACTCTCAGTGCTGGCATGGCCTACAATGGGGAGCATGGAGAGCAAGCATGGGGCCTGCTCGCAGTGAAAGCTGGGTCAAGGGAAAGGCTGAGAGGTTTCATTCGGGGCCACCCCAGAGAATGTAAAGTGGAACTCGGCTAGTCTTGGACAAGGGTGGAAAGGCTAGCCCAAGGGAAGAGGGGTTGGGTCTGAGGCCTGAAGGCTGAAATGAAATTGAGTGTAGGCAGAGGAAGAAGAAGCGTTCCAAGAAGCAGGGAGAGGATTTTCAAAAAGTGTTTATCTGGAGGACGTACAGTACAGTCACGGAGATGAAAACAGATCAGAGAGCACAGAGAGGGAGGGGGAGCGAGATGCCAACAAAGTTAGGGGCCATTAGAAGAATGAACTAGTGTGTGTGATAACACAGGTGAATAACACAGACACATCTTGCATCAAATAAGAAATATGATTCATTTACATGAAGTTCAGAGCAGGTAAAACTGATCTATGATGATAGATAGGCATCAGCGTAGTGGTTATCTCTGAGGGGCTGTTATTCCCTGGAATGGACACAAAGGAAATTTACAGGGTTCTAGAAAATTTCTGTTTGCAGGTAGTAGTTAGACAAAGGTTGTGTATGTAAAGTTTCATCAAGCTGCACACTTACGTTTACTGAATGAATGATCTAACTCAATGAGGAAACACAATATACAATTCGCACATGTTTAATAAACCATGCAAAGTGAGATCTGTGGGCTGAGCTGGCCTGTGAACTGTTTGTTACTAGTGGGCAAGTAGATAAGCTTTCTCCTGAATGAAAACCAGGGAGCTGCTGCTTTCACGGAGGAAGTCTCAGTACAAGGAAATGCTAGCTGAATTTGGCAGTGTGCTTAGGGATCTCACACTGGCCGAGGTGACAGCTGCCCGGGAAGTGCAGAATGAGAGATGTTAAGAGAGAGTCCACTGAGTGCTGGTTTTGTTTTGAGGTGAGGTTTTTGCAAATGAGTAAATGCAGACTCAGAAACATGGTTGCTATGGTCTGAATATTTATGTCCTGCCAAAATCTGTATGCTGAAATCTTAACCTTCGAATTGATAGTAAGAGAAAACTGAGAAGTGATGAAATTATGAGCTCTGGGATGAATGCCCTTATAAAAAGGGCCCCAGAGAGCTCCTTGTCCCTGCCACAGCAAATAAATTGTCACCTAGAAAACCAGCCCTCACTGGACGCTGAGTGTACCAGTGCCTTGATCTTGGACTTCACAACCTCCGGCACTGCGAGAAATCAATGTTCTGTTGTTTAGAAACCACCCGGTCTCTGGTAGTTTGCTATAGCAGCCCAAATGGATCAAGACAATGACAAACCAAATCCAAAGGCCTGCACTGTGTAAGGAGGAAGCTTTTCTGTGCTGATTTCTTCATTCCAGTGGGTCTGGCTGATGGTGGATGTAGCATTCCTTGGCCTACAATCTGAATTCTACAGCGTGGTTGATTGAGGACAAGAGGACCCATGGAGTGCCTTTGTGATGGAATCAGAATTTCTTTAATTCTCCCATTCTACATCAAGGCTACTTCTTTAGCAGAGGGAACCAATATCTCATGGGCTTTTTGGATATTGTCTTAGAAGTTCTCATGGAGTTGTGAACAGAGCATAAAAAGTAACCCAAATGGAAGAAGGCTCTTGCTGTGAAAGAAGTATAAACAAAGAATAGTGGGGATCTAGAAGAGGGTGGGATCATGCCTTGAGGAGTAGGGAAACTTCACAAGGAAATGACATTTGATATGGGTTTTATTTTTTTTTTAAAGATTTTATTTATTTATTTATTTGAAAGAGTTATAAAGAGAGAAGGAAGGCAGAGAGAGAGAGAGGTTTTTCTTCTGTTGGTTCTCTCCCCAATTGGGTGCAACGGCTGGAGCTGCTGAAGCCAAGAGCCAGGTGCTTCCTCCTGGTCTCCCATGCGGGTGCAGGGGCCCAAGCACTTGGGCTATCTTCTACTGCCTTCCCAGGCCACAGCAGAGAGCTGGTCTGGAAGAGGAGCAACCGGGACTAGAACCCGGTGCCCATATGGGCTGCTGGCGCTGCAGGCGGAGGATTAACCAAGTGAGCCATGGCGCCGACCCCTGATATGGGTTTTAAAGAACGAAGAGGAGTTTGCAATCAACGAGTGTGAGGACAAATAATCTAGTAGAGAGAAAAAAGCATGGGAAAGTCACTGGGATAGGAGGCAGTGTGTCATTTTGGGGAAAATGGAGTGATGGATTGGGGTTGGGAGAGGTGCACCTGGAAAAATAGTCTGGTTCCAGATGAAGATCTTTAGAAGTCACGCTCTTTGGATATCAAGTTTTAACTTATATCTGTGAGGATGAGGGAAATAATAGAAGTTCTGCTTTCTAAGCTTTAATTTTTTTTATCACATGAACAATATAGAATTATTTTTAAAAGTTAGATAATACAGAAAAATAAACAAAATATTCACTTTCAACCTAACCCAATAAAAATAACCACTGGTAACAATTCGATCTATATCTTTCTGTAAATCTGTCTTTCATACATCTATAAGGACTATTATTTCATATACAAACATTTTATATACATACATCATTACTTTCTTAGATTTAAAAAAATAATGCTATTTACTTACTTATTTGTTTGTTTTTTTTGAGAGACACAGAGACAGATAGACAAGACAGATCTCCCATTCTCTGGTTCACTCTCCAAATGCCCTGAACCACTGGAGCTGTGCCAGGCTGAAGCTGGGAGTTGGGAGCTCAACTCGCGTCTCCCATGTATCTGACGGGGACCTACACGCTTGAGCATTCACCCCTGCCTCCCAGCGTTTGTGTTGGCAGGAAGCTGGAATCAAGGGCGTAGTGGAGAGCTGAACCTAGGCACTCTGATGTGGGGAGTGGGTATCTTAACCACTAGGCTATTTTTTTTTAACTTAAAAGACAACAGAGATCTTTACATTGTCAATAAACATATTTCCTGCCCCATCCTTCTCATGGCTACATGATATTTTAATGCATAGACACACTTGTAGAGTTTATTTAACTAGTCTTCTATTCTTAGCGATTTGGGTTATTCTAAATTTTCTCTGTTGGAAACAATACTACAACAAAAATTTTTCCAAGTTTGTGTCAGCGTAGCTTTCCGATGATTCTTCCTTTAGAAATACACGGATGACAATGGTTTAGCACTTGGGGATGGTTGAATATCCAGGAAAGGCTTTGAGGAAACAGCTATATGGTTTTTATGTTGAAAGATCACACTGACTGCTGGATATTGGAGAGGTCAAGGATAGAAGCTGCTATAGGAATCCGTGGGAGGGATGCTGAGGACTTGAAGGAGAAATGTAGGAGATTATTGCATAGAAATGTTTGTCATTTGGAGTGGATGACAGATTTGGGGAGTGCAGTTGTACATTTTTTTCATGATTTTTTGGTACATTATCCTACTTTGTAAGGAAGAGAATGTTAGTGTCCATTTGTGTCCCACCCAAATTCATATGTTGAAGCCCTAACCTAGAGTACTTCTGAATATGATTGTATTTGGAGTCAGGTCTTCAAGGAGAGAAATAATGTACAGTGTGGTTATATGGGTGATCCTTAAAGAAGAAGAGATTAGGGCACAGACACACACATGGGGAGAAGAAAGACACTGTGAAGACATGGGGGGAAGAAAGTCATATACAAGCCAAGGGAGAGGAACTGCAGAAGAACCCACCTTGCTGACACCTCCATCTCTGACTTCCAGCGTCAGCAATCATGAGAAAATAAACTTCAGTTGTGTAAGTAACCCAGTCTGTGGTATTTGTTATGGCAGTTCTAGTAAATTAATACAACTGGAAAACAAGGAGAAGGAGATGATAAGGTGGGTTGTAATTTTAAAAGTGTCTTTTGAAACCTCCACCTCCACTTTCTTGTTATCCACTAATGGGTTTGTAATATTTCTGCAGAAACAGAGCTCAGCGGTATAATCAAATTCTGTTTACTCAAGACATAAAAATAGTACAACTAATCAAATCAAAATGGAATTCCCATCAATTTTCTAACCATTTATCAGATAACTCTCTCATTTGATTAAAACTTTTTCTTTTTTTTTATGAGCAATTGATCTTTGTAAATTTTCTGTGTGTTCCCAAGGTTAAGTGTTTCAGCATATAATTATCCTGCATTGTGTTTGTGAACCTCCAACAAGCTGCCCCCCATTCTTTGTGGATGATTTCAGCCTTGGGTTTGTTTACCTATGATTATTAATATATTTAAATGCAACTGCATAATCTCGATGCTTAATTTTGAGTTGATACATTGAGATGTTTCAAGAGGAAATTAGTGCAGCCAATAAAAGAATTTCTATAATTATCAGGCACTTTAATAGTCTATGGAATGGTGCAGGAATAATGTTTATGGAATTTTGTGCATGGAAATTATTGAAACTTATTTGTAACTGGCATGAGAATTTCTGCTAAAACACTATCTAAGATTCTACCAGCTTGGACAACCTGTTAATTTCAGATGACATTGACACATGATATTCTTCTTGTGTGAAGGCTGCTTTGGGGTAGTCATGAGCTGGTTGACCACCATGGGGTTCTGAAGGAAGGTCCATAGGCTGTCACTATTTCAAAAGAATTGGACTCTCTTATCTCTCAGGGAAGTATACCCTTTCTCCAAAGCTGATGGGACAAATTCCAGGGCTACCTAAATTTCCTCTGGAAATCCCCTAGTATTAGTTGAGCTTATTTCGAATCTGGAAACCATAGAGGGAGGGAAGATCCATACAGGCCTGAGGCTAGGAAAGGTTCATGGTGTAAGCTCAGGACATCAGCCTCTTACTTTGGATCAGTTCCAAACACTGACATTTTTAGAAGCACTTTGTCTTTTTCAAGTTCTGTCCTGGGCAGTGGTGATATAAAAAAAAAAAAAAAGATAAGTAAATCATTCTTTCCTTAAAGAGCTCACCCTGTTATTGATACCCTTATTGCCAACTGTGCTTCTCAAAACCTGAGAGCTTGGTGACCCTCTACAGAAAAGATGTTTCCTGGTCAAATTAATGAGAGTCACTTACGAAATAATATATGCGCTCTCTCTAAGAAACACACTAAAACAAAACATTGCAGCATTCATTAAAAAGACAACTTTTAAGCAATTTCTAGGTAAAATGTCTAGAAATATTCCAAGGAACATACTTCAGAAAATGCTGAGATGATGGGGACTTCTAGTCCTGGGATTTCTGCTGCCCATGGTTCTCTTGGCAACTCTCAGTTATCTCACTTGGTCCATTGCTCAGTGTTCTTGGGTACTCAGTTTATGCAGCAAGCATTTACATAGGCTAAATCTTTTTACAAAGATACCAAGGGCTTTTTTGAATTATCTCTCTGCTATGGGATATTTTATTGTTTTAAACATTGCTGATGATGAGTGCATCACTAGCTGGGAATCTGGTTAAACTGAGATTTCATGGTAGTAGTTCCCATCCAGTCTCAGGTGTTCTTTGTCCCATTGTTGCTTGGGTTTTCATTCAGGATTACAAAGACTATTACAGTCCTACTGGTTTTAAACTCTGATTCAATGATGGACTCCCTGAAGGCAGGGACTAAGGTTCCTTTTCTGTTTTTTGTTTGTTTGTTTGTTTTTTGTTTTGCTTACCTATGGCCAGATCCTTGCCTTATGCACGACGTAGAACAGTTCAGGTGACAGGGCTGAGTAGTTAGTAGCTCCTGTTTGTATGAATCTGACACTAGGTGTACATCAATGTCATATTACTCTTCCTCCCACTACCTTTCTCTTCAAGCTTAGATGTCTTTCTTTTCTTGACCGAAGGTAGTCAGAAAAAAATTTCTAAAAATCCTCAGACTAGATAATCTTTCCATCTACACAGCCCCCATACTGGGAATGTTATTCTCTGTTGTGTTTCTAGGTTTCTACTCCCATTTCCACTTCATCATCACCATTCCCTCAATGTGATGTGAACAGCTTGGCCAGTACCTCTGAGCACCACACTAATGTCAATGAAAGATGGTGAAGAAATCTTCACATTGAAAATTAATGATAATGAAAAATATGTATGTGCATCAAGGTTTCCTTCCTTATCTCTCATCATCTTGTGTGTTTAAAGTTACTTCATTCTGAAATGGCTCTGACTTGGGGAGCAAAGACAAAATCAGATAAGCCTGAGGTCCATCATGTAAATGTCCCAGGAGACCCCACTCAGTGAGCTCGGTCTGCTTCACCCCAAATTGGGCAGCATTGTTGAGCTTACTAAGTTTGTGATTGGGTCTCTGTGTGTTTCCAGGGGTAGTCCCCACCTAGTTCATCCACTATTCATAATGTGGGTAGTGTGCCCTTGTTGAGGGAAAGCAAATGAAGAAAATGTGGTTCTTTCCCTTGAAGGGCTTCTGGTGCAAGGTGGGAGCAGATGCTTCAATGGGTCACTGCACTAATGCAACAAGCATGCAAGGGAGAAAGCCATGGGGGGGAGGGGGCACGGGAGGATGAAGGGGGTGGCCTAATGCAACCTGAGATGGGGATATTTGTTTTAGTATCTTCTCTAACTGAATCTCAAAGTAGGAGTCAATGGAATTATTCTGCGAAGAGACGGAAGATAAAGAGTTTAGACTTTGGGGACAACACAACCTCTGTTATAAATGTTCAATTCTGCTATTGTAGCAGCAATGTAGTCGTGGATGATATGCAAACATATGGATGTGACATTGCTCTAATGAAACCTTATTGATGAAGATAGGCAGGTGGATTTGGCCTGCAGGTCCTACTTTGTGACATTTGTCTTAAAGGCTAATAATAACAAGTAACTACATAATAGCATGCACCGAGTAAAACACACATACACACACATATTCATTTAATTCTCATAATAACCCTATGATGTAGATATCACAGCCATTTTCTCATTGAGGAATGGGAGGCACTAATGGTGAAGAAACTTGCCCCAAGTTGAACAACTAAAAAGTCGTAGAGTTGGGATTGCAACTCTAGATTGGCCCAAAAGTCCATGCCCTTAATGACTTCTCTACACCATGGAAGAATATAAGAAAGTGGATGTTCTAGGCAGAGGAAACAGTATAAGCAAAGACCCACAGGCAAGAGAAGAGTCCATGGAGAGGTGTGTGGGAAGCAGAGAGTGGCAAGAAATAGAGTAGAGAGGGAGCAGACAGTGGGGAGATTTGGATGGCGTGCTGAAGAGTGAGAGGTGCTCAACCTACAAGGCAGCACCAGCCCTGGAGGAGAGGCAGCTTGTTGTTCTGAGATTTGGTCTTCTCCCTCGCAATCCTTGGAGCAGCGTTTGTTGAAGGGAGGCAGGGGTGAGCATGGATTCTTGCAGTGGCTGGGAAAGGGGAAGGGAGGGGAGTCTTTTGGCAGACATGGTTCTTCCCAGGGCCAGCCCTGGTTGGGGGACAGCCCAACGCATGAAGTCCTTGAAGGGGGGTGCAGGGGAGGTCTGAGCATGGTTTCAGGGGCCTCCCTCCTGGGTTGCCAGCCTGTTTGGCTTGGCAGAGATGGAGCAGCACACTTAGCCCATCAGGCCAAAATTCCTCTGCCAGATGGGAAGTTTAATAGTCATCAGAGCCCCATAGCTGGGGAGAGTTTATAAATTCCCATACTTATTATACGCATGCCACAAGACGGTTTATTGAGAATTTTCTTTTAATTAAAGCTCCAGCTCAAGCCCCACCCACACCATTACTTTCCTGAGTGAGTTATTTCTCTCTCCATCTTTTTAATGGGGCACAGTCACCCTGGTCTCTTGCCTCAGGCACAGGGGAGTGCTCTGCTGGAAATAAAAGAGCCCGGCTTGGAAGGGAGCAGCCAGCTGCAGGCCAGGCTGGGTCAGTAATTGGCTGAGATGATACTGGAGGCTCGGCTAACAGGCCCAAATTGGTTCCTAATCAAGTCCAACCTGAGAGCTGCTCACTTCCCTGGGCTGCCAATTTCCTTCTCGGACAAAAAGAGCTGTTGGGCAGCATTCCGGGCTGCCGGTACAAATGACTACAACTATGCCGGTTCAGGGCAGGAACACAAACCCTCTTCAGAGTCCATTAGAACGTGTCACCTGCTTTGTCCTGGAAGAGATTTTGCTTCGCTTTTCTCTTGGTTTCCTGGTGTCAGGGCCTCATCCTAGTCTGGGGGAACTCTGCAGAGGCTGGAAGTTGATATGATGCCAGTCCTCCTGGCGATGACAATAATCACCTTGTCTCCTCCTGTATTTGTATACTTCAAAGGACTTGTCATACACTTGGATTCAAAGAAACTGTGGCAGGCATTAGATGTTCCCATTTTGCAGATGAGAGAAAATCCACCCCTTGTACAGATCTGAGGAAAAATCTTTCCTTGGTTGATGAAGAAACAAACACTCAGAGTAGTTAAGCAACCTGCTTAAGGTCCCACAGCAGCTGATCCAGGATGGAGCTGAGACTAGACTCAAGTCTGCTGGATGCTTGACTGTGATCTTTGTCTTTGAAGATTTTCTCCCATGCAAACACACAAAACTCTGGCTTTCTGGGTAGGCAGTTTCTTGAAAATGGCCCTTGGGTCTGGCTTAGCCAGGGTCTGGTAGCTGAGACATGCAGTGGTCTCAGGAGGGAATGTCACCGGTGGTCAGGGCACATGGTTTGCTGAGGAATGGAGTGGTAGGCATTGTTGCCAGGCAACTAATCCCACACTGCCCCAGTTACCTAGGTGATGGTGGCGTGAAGAGGGTTTGGACGATGTTGAGAGTGGGGCTGAATTCCAGGTCCTCCTCGGTGTCCAGGCTTGGAGGGGAAGCTTCCTCCCTGTTCTGCTGATCGCCATCCTCCAGTCATGTGGTCCTCACAGTGGTACCAGGCATCACGCTTACATCCTTTGCTCCAGTAATGAGTCTGCTATAGATGTTGTTTCCAGCTTGTTTCAGGGTCTGCCACAGATTCTGACTTTTGGAGGACAAGGCCCAAGCAAAATAAAGTGACTGGTTTCCTATACCAGGGGCACCTGTCCCAGATCGGAATGAATTCATCTGAGCTAGGGGGTGGGCAGGCTCAGGCTGACTTGTGAGCTCCAGTTATGCCCACCACTGCCAAATCTGGCACTTGGTGTCGCCATGTTGGCAACATGAGATCGGATGCAGAATCTTCACACCGCAGACATCAGTAAATGCTGAAAACCAAGGTTTTTGCTGCTGCTGTTGTTTGTTCAGATGTCTGGTTGTTACACACTCACCAGCACACCCCTGTAGTGCTCCCCATAACTCAGTGAGGAGAGCATTGCTGTTTTCACTTTGTAGGTGAAAACCTGAAACTCAGGGTAACGAATTGTTCTATGGCGTCCAACTAGTCAATGGTCGATTCACCACTTGAACCAGCATTGGTCTGATCCCAAAGCCTTTTGTTCTTTTCATGCCACTCTGCTTCCGGACCAGGCAGTGCTTGACTTGCACATATCAGAGATGGTGATACACGCATGTTTTACAGCCCTTGTAAATGTTCCAGATACCTTCATAGCTGTTGTATTACTTGATCTTTGCAACCATCTTAGGGCATAGATTGGTATCATTTGTTCTGCCCAAAGCTGAAGAAATTGAGACTCAGAGGTGTTTTAATAATGTTCAGTGGTCATCCTAGCAACAAGTGTGGATTTGAGGCTCGAATTTTTGTTAACTGATGCTTGATTCAGAGTTCTTTCCATCATACCATGAGTGCTCAAGCTTTGGCAAAATAGCACCTAGCTAATAAATTACTTCACCCAAATAGAACATGTACTTTTCTTTTTTTTAAGATACAGAGCATAACACAATGAATCAGCCTCATATTAAGGATTTATTAGAAAGAAACAAATAATACATGCTAGAATCAGCTCACATCCAAGTAAGTTAAGTTTCTGTCTCCTTCTACATCCTAATCTATAATATAAGGAGTATGGGTAAGGGAAACAGAAGGATGACAAGAAGATAAGGGGCTGCCTTAGAGAACTTGGACTTTCTGGGATCCTGAGATTCCCACTCACCCTCCAAATCTACTCCCAGCCTTGTGCGGTGGGAAATACACGCAAAGACATTATTTCTGCAAGTAGTTCCTTCTGAGAAATCATCTAATTCACTCTATGTTCTGTGCTGGCTAGTTCCAGAAGAGATCTGGGCATTGTAACAATTTTTTCTACTGCCAAGGTTGAATGGAAGTTTTCTTTCTAACTGAGGAAAATGCAAGATGAAGTTAAAGGAATTCTGCAGGTGCCAGAAATTCTGGTTCGCTGAGATTTGGTGGTTTGCACTGAGCCAGGGTTGGGAATGTACAAGCAAACCAGGCAACTGTGGGGTCAGGAGAACTCTGGAGTTAAGGTATACACTGTCTGCTCTGTGACAGATCAACTCTGTGACACTGGGGAGATCACTGGACTTCTCTTAACTCCATTTCTGCTTCTCTAACTGTGAGTCAGTAAAATGGGCCACATCTCCTTGTTTAAATAGGATAGCTAATACAAAACTAGATGGTGGATATTTAATAAAATTATCTGATAGATGTTTTCAAATAAATAAGCTGTCTCAAGACTTGCTCTTGAGAAGTCTTAGCTGTTCTTTGCCAAAAAATCCACTTGGGGGTGGCATAAAAAGAGTTAAATTTGATTTGGTAATCCATCTGATTGTCCTCTTCTTTGCAAGCCTGGCTAGGGAATGAGGCCATTCTGCTGCCACCTCCATCATGGCATTGTGCCCAGCTGCTTGCTGTAGGCAATGGTGTGAAAAAGATTTTAATAGTCAGTCATGCCCTAGAGTGGGCATAGTTTATAATTTTCCATGACTTACTATGTTCAGCCTCAATTACTCTTGATTGAATATATATATTTTTAAATCACCTCATTAATAGTGGTGCTGGTGGTTTTGTCTTCTATTTCTAATAGAAATCTATCATTTTTCATTTGATGTTTTTCTAGACAAGGTGGAAAAAGACAGTCAGGATGAAATACATCCAATGAAAATAGTTTAATAAGAGCAGGAAAGTGTTTTCCAAGCTAATATAGGTGACACAGAGTCATTACCCATAGGCTATTTTCTTTCTTTGTTTCTTACAGTTTCACTATTATATCTACTCATCTTAGCCACTTTGATTATCTTTTAGCCCATGGATTACTTTATTGGTGCAAAGTAGTTAGTCCAAGAGCTGAATATAAAAGTAATTAAGAGAGTTAATATATATGAAGTGCTTAAAACTGAGTCCAGCAGGCAGAACTCATTTCATTACTGCTCAGTCATAACGATCACCGTTTTTAATGTGTGCGGACAGGACTTCTGCAAATTGAGATGTCGGTACAGCCCATCGTCTGGGATTTTAGCTTGTGGTCTCGGAGTTTCCACTTCCTCTACCTTTCCCTCACCTTGGCCAGGTTCTGAATGTGCTTCCCACATCCTTTCATAAAACCTTGCTCCTAGGAAAGGCTCTGATGGACTGATTCACAGTGGCGTGTCAGTTATGGATATTGTTCTGTGTAATCTCAGAGTTAGGATGGGGCATGAAGTCAGAGAGCTCCCATTTTACAGGGAGAATCTCATTGGAGTTTGAAGTCCAGTTGAGGAATTCTGAGAAAGGAAGACATGCTTTGGGGGAATGAGCTAGGTGTTAACTCATGCAATTGTTTGGCACACCTATGGGCTGTGCAGGTCTTGTTGAACCAAATTAAGAGGAAGCAATAGTAAACAGTCAGCCGCCAATGCTAAACTCCTCAAGTGGCCTCAGCAGATGCTGAAACCATCCATTCTCCCAGGTGTCAGTCAAGTAAGATGCCTTCTAGTGTCTGTTGGATGTTGCTAGAGTCTCCTCATTTTTCTGGTAGAGCTTTAGAAACAGCTACAAGAAGTGCTCAGCCAGGCTAGCTGTTTCCTGGACTTTCTGGATTCTGCTTCGGCATTGATGAAACAAGGCTGATGTAGCTCTTATAGGAGGACTTTCCATGCAGCAAGCTGTATGTCATTTGTTCTCCAAATAAGACCAATCTCCAAAACCCAGCAGAATGAACCTGCCTTCCAAGCACCTATCAGATGATAGCTCTGCTCATCTGGTGGTCTCAGTGTTCTTCATTCCATGTCATCCCCAGTGCTAGCGGGCTCAAAGTCACCAGCAAATGGAGTGTAGGTACTTCTGCTGTCACAGGCTCAGCGTTTCCATCAATGCTCATATGAGAGCTCTTGATCGCAGCTTGAAAGTGAGCTGAGGCCAGAGTAGGACTGGGGAAAGCTGACCAGTATATCTGCAGAGTCTGATTGGAAAGAGAATGACATAATCAGAAGGGCCCCGACTCTGGAATTAGGAGAACAAGAGTCCAAACCCTGTTATTCCTAACCCGTGTGATGCAGACCACTCCCTTCAGTGCTATGCACCTCACTTTTACTCACCTGTGATCCAGAGTAGTTATCGCTGCTCTGAATACACCCAAGGTTGCTTTGAGCATCATGCTTGAACTTGGCTTGACACCAAGGTCAAGGGTGAGCTTCCCCTGTTGCTAAGGGGTTACAGGGTATCAGCTGACAGTGGCGGAAGAGCAGGGAGGGGAAGAATTTGGCTGCTCTTGTCTGTGACGGTCCATGAGTCTGGGCAGAAAAGCTTCCAGAGAACATCTGCCCTGGTGAGATTTTCAAAGATGGGACCCTTGGGCTGAGCGTAAGACCAGATTGTAGAGGGGCAATTGATACAAATCACAACTGACAGGTCACAGATTTAAACATTTATTGACTCCAGCTAAGTATGCATACTTATTCCAGTGCTACATACCCGTACTTTGATCTCACACACACATTCTCTCAGGATGTCACAAACGCTTGGATGTTACACACACTCAGCCTGTTACACAAACACACCCATGCAGATGTTACACATAATTGCTCAGATTTCGCCCGCACTCACACAGATGTCCCTGACACTCAGACCTGGTGTGGACTTGCTGGTTCTCTTTGGCTCCACACTGTCTTCAGTATTATTTCGTTACGTGAACAAGGTCACTCAAGCCAACATAGGCCAAAAAGATTTGTGGGAAAGATTCAAAGCATGTCATGGAGCTCTGGAGGGAATCATAGCCACGTCTCCTGAGAGAGTCAGCAGCCAGGGCAGGCCTTTCTGTTTCTCTGGGGAGAAGTGAGAGCAGAACACCCCCCCACACACATATTTTCAGATGAGCCCATGCAGGCTCTGCTGCCTTGAGGAGGCTCCTGGCCCACCTTTCATCTCAATGGAGGACACAGAGGTCTTTATGCAGCTCAAATGAACTATATTTGACTTGGGGGCGGGGTTACTGACTCAGGCATCTTCCCTAGTGCTCATTGACATAGCTGCATACCCAAAAGACCCGATGGGCCTTAAACTCCATGATACGTCTTACTTGAGCCCTTCCTTCTTATTTGAGCCAGGGATCCATGCCTGAGCTTCAGTTTCTTGGGGAACATCCCGTCATTGTGCAACAAATTTTATGTTTGCCTTTTTTTTTTCCTGAAAGTGAGAGTCCATGACTTTTACCAGATTCTCAACATATCCATGATCTAGACATTCAAGAACCCCTTGCCCAGTACCAATAGCAGAAGTCTTCCCAGCCTGCCTGGCCTTGGCCGTCCTGGTTTCCAGGCAGCCCCAGTTCAGCCCCTGCCAGAGAGAGCAACCAGCAGAAGAGCCAGCCCATTCCTCTTCCTCCAGTTTTCTGTTACACTTTTGTTTTCTTTTTTGAGATCTGATGTACATTATTCTAAACTGTTAAAAGGGGTGAGAACCTTCCCACACAGAAGAACATGGAATTGGTATGCAAAGTAGGTTTGGTCTTGAATAATTCCTTCTGCTTTGCATGATCAGATGGGTCCAATAGCGGCCCTGGCAGTTGGGGAGGGAAATCATACACAGGAAGGTACAGGGTGATATGCCCTGTCTGGGAGACTTGGCTTCCTCAGGAACCCCGCTGTCTTTCTCTGGGTAATTTCTTTGCCTGCTGGAACTGTAAAATCCTTGGACTACGGGGAATTAAAGCACAGGAAGGGGACTTGTTTAACTCGAACTCACACAGCAAGAGAGTGATAGGAACTTTCACACAGTGATTAATTGCCAGGGCTCAGGGATTCTTGGGTCACCAGGATTCTGATCCCATCTCTCACAGACTTTGTGACCTTGGCAATTTCCTGAACTCTTTAAACCTCAGTTTCTTTATCTGTAAAATGGGAGGTGGGGTGGAATAAGATCATCCATTCTTACATTCTAAAGTAAGCATTCCATTTAATATGCCAGGTTCTAGAAGCATGGTGGAAATAGTGGCTGCTCTCGATGTGGTTCTAGTCATCAAAATCATCGCCTTCCTTCCCCTTCTCTTCCTCCTCATCACCTTGAATGATGGAGTCCTGATTAGGATCCAGATCCCCCTTTCAGCACAATTTATGTTCATCAAAGGCAGCTTAGGGTCTTCAGCAGGCATCAGTGGCACTTCCTGCTAATTGCCCTGTGATACTGTTTTTAAACAACAACCATGATAGTGGTACTAACATATACTAAGTGGACTCTCCTTCTGGGGTACTTTGCTAGTAACTCTGTAGATACTTAGCCCTTTGGGATAATAATTCCTAAGGGTCCTGTGCCCCAGTGTTGAAGGAGGTGAGGAGATGCTGTCTGATGGAATGAACGTTATATGGGGGAAGGGAGAGTCCTGACCAGTGGAGGCTGCTAAGGCTCAGACCTGACCAGAGCACCTGGCCTCCCCTTAGGCCCCACGAAAGGGTACAAGTCCTGTTTAAGGGGAGTTTCCAGCCTCTCAGAGTTTTTCAGTAAGGTCCATGGAGTTGTTGCAAAGATGTTAGACAAGATGATGCTTCAGGGTGCTAGGACTCTGGGAGACTCTCGTCCTAAATTTCTAGGCTGGACCACAAGGCCATTTTGCTCCTGGAGGCATTGAACCAGGTCTTTTTCCACACTTGAAAATTTCAGAGCCTCCTACCAGGAAGCTGGGCTACTTAAGTAGCCTATGATAAGAAATAATTGATTTTTTTTCTGCACTGGGAACCCAGATTGGAATGGCTTTCTGTGGATATGACAGCCTTAGCCCCTTTAGGGCTGCAGACTTATTCTCAGCATCATATAATAGAAAGAACACTTGTCTTGCAGTTGGACATCCTTGCATTAAATTCTAGTCCTGACACTCATGATTTTGTTACTTTGGCCAATTTGTGAAACTTAGAACCTCATATTTCTTGGAGTCATGTTATCTACATTGTAAAGATTAGCGATACATTACTGCATTATAAAGATGAAAGATAATGCTTGCATGGCGACTGGTGCAGTGTAGATGAGTTCTGTAATATACATCGGTGTGCCAGTGTATTTGTAAAAGTTTGTGGAAAATGAAACTGAAAGATGGGCTTATATCATGCAAAGAAATTGAAATCCATGCACTTTTCTTCTTTCTTTCTTTTTTTAAACTCGAGTTCTGAAATATGGGACATGGGTATTTTTAAAAAAGATGTATTCATTTATTTGAAAGGCAAAGTTACAGAGAGGGATAGGTGGGGGGGCGGAGAGAGAGAGAGAGAGAGAGAGAGATCGAGAGAGAGAGAGATCTTCCATCTGTTGGTTCACTCCCGAAAAGGCTGCAATGGCCATGGCTAGGCCAAGCCAAAACCAGGAGCCAGGAATTTCTTCTGGGTCCCCCTACATGGGTGCAGGGGCCCAAGGGCTTCCATTGCTTTCCAAGGCACATTAGCAGGGAGAAGGATCAGAAGTGAAGCAGTCGAGACTTGAACTGGCGCCCATGTGGGATGCTGGCACTGCAGGTGGTGGCTTTATCCACTATACCACAGCGCTGGCCCCACATTTTTTTTTCTTAAAACACATTTTCCATGAACTTTTTGAAAACCCCTCATTAATAAAATTGTCAGGCTGTGCAGACTAGATGAGAGAACACCTGGGGGAGTATAGATGTCACCAAGCCATTGTGATGTGTGGGAGGCTGCTTGTCCTCTGATCAATGTCACTCACAGTAGCCATGTATCTTTCTTTACACTTCACTTTCAGAATCCCCTATTTCTGCTGGTCCTGAGACGGGAGGCCAAGCAGGCGCTAGGATGCTGCCCAAAGGTGTACAGAAGTGAAAAGGGAGAGGAGCCTCTAAAAATGATGGGGCACCACCTGCTGGCTGAGGTGCAGAGAGGTCGTAAGCCTCCTTTATAAGCGCCCCGGGGTCTACTCGCTCTGGAAGAAGGATTGGGAAGGAGAAAGATAAATCCATCCTCGCCCCTTTCCACACAGCTCCTCTCTGCTTCTATGTCCTCTTTTCTAAATTACAAGTAACAAATGCCACTTCTGAGGATTTCCGTAAGGATTCTGAGAGGCAACTGGTGGAAGCAGCAAGCCCCGTGCTCATTTGGCACTCGGTATGTGCTAGCAAAACTGAATCTGTACCTTTTGCAGGACTGACAGGTATTCTTCTTAACCAGAGAAAGCTGAGTACAACCAACAGTCTCCGGGTGGCTCAGGGTTGTCACTATAGACACTCACTACTGCTTGGCGTGGCCACAGGAAAGGTGGGGAGTACAGTTTCCCTCCACTGATGGATGGCTCCAGAACAAAACCTGTGCATCACCACTTCTGTTTATCACATCCCTGAATTGTAGCTTTTCTCGACAAATTAATTGGCTCCCTCTCCTCTTTTGTAGGCTGGGAAAATAACATGCAAGAATGTTGTGAGTCAAATGAGTTTACAAATGCCTGAAGGACTCCCTGTGGATAGAGTACATTGGTTCTTGACAACTCTTTTGGATGGTTCAGGTCTTATTTGCTTTCTTCCTTGTAGTTGGATGCACTCTGGACACACAGGGTAAATTATATTGTAACCTCCAACTGGAAAACAAATTATGGAATCTTAGATGAATTTGATATGGCTTATCTGAGAAGCATGGGGAAACCTGAGTTAGCAGTGCTAACTCCTTGGTTTTCTTCCTTCTTTTTCTTTTCTTTTTTAAAATGTACTCTTATCAGGGCTTCCTCTTTTGTGTCCATATATGTGTGCACAGCTGTGTGTGGTTGGGATACAGCTAGGCTCAGAACTTATTGAAGTTTGCTTATAAATGGCACTTGAACTTCTGGAAAAGTTTGGAAATGTGTGACTCAAAAAATCCTAAGCTAATGAGATTCTGCCCAACACCAGAGAGTAAATGCGTTTTCTAGCAACCCCTGGGAGGCTCAAAGCATCTATAAATAAAGGCCACAGGCAATGGTGGGAATGTGCAAGCCTGGCTTGCAAACTTGGGTTAGAACAGAAATGGGGGCAACAGATCTTCAGAGCCAGAGTTGCTTCCTCGCACCTTCCCAAGGCATGCCCCTTTTCTCTCCTATTGACTATTAATAAAGCAGAGGAATGGTTTCTGGTTTTGAGATGTTGCCTGGCAGGGAGGGTTCTCATTCCTAGGTACTGAGACCTGAGTATTCAGAGGTGCATATGTGTACATACACAGGATGCATACAGACCTCAGACCCTGGACAAAATCCATCTGGTGTGTACACAGGTACACGTATGAATTCAAAAGCACCTGGTGCCTTTTATTTACCTGGCTGATTCCTCATTTTTTCCAAGTCTCAGCTCAAGTACCACTTGTTCTGAAGAACTCTCTGCTAACTGATCTTAGGTTAAGTTATATGCCCCACTTATGCATATCAAAAACACTTTTTCTTTCTGCCTTCTTATCCTGCATGACTGTGATTGGCTATTAATTGATATATATATATATATATATATAGCCTCCCTACAAAACCATAACTCTCTGAGTAGATATGCTTTCAAAGATTTTATAATCATTGTAACTCTACATGTCTTGTACATAATAGATGCTCAATAAAAATTGTTGAATAGATACAAGAAATGATCACATAAACCCAAGTCAACCAGCAAAATCACTCTCAGATACACATTGACAACAATATAGATTTATATACAAACATACGTCCAAAGAGATGCGTTGATGCACAATGATTCATATACAACCACTGATCCACAGGCATGAAGCAGGCACACACTCCCCCAAGTACAGAGATGCATATTCACTCACAGGCCCACAGGAGGAATATTATACATGTCACACAAGCAACATAAACACACACACATACACTCCTCAAGGAAGATAATTTCCTTTTACTTTTACTCATAACCTGTGTATGCAAATTGGATTTTCAGAACGTTCTAATCCTTTGTTGACATTTATGAAGACAAAACAGAGGTGGGCAGGCACAGCCTCTTGAATAGGCAAATGCGTCTTTTGCTGCAATGTAATGTCAGAGACTGTGGATGCAGAATTAATGCTCACTTTTACGAGTTTATCTTATGTCATAGAGTTGAAAAAAAACTCGGTGTAAATATTCATCATACAGCTTAATTGGTTTGATGTACCGTAGCAACAAGCACAGCGCCAGACGCTTGCTATGGAGGCCTCCGCGTTGTTTCAAAGTCTTTATTATTATGACAGCAAAGTCTTGTTCATTAAAGTTTCACAATCCATTTTCATTAGGTTGAAGCTGAGTCTGTAAATGAACAGTTGCTCTGAAAAATCAAGCCCTCACAGTTCTCGCTGGGGAGGCAGCGCGTCTGTATTAATTATCAGGACGCGGGTGTCGATCGACGATGTTAATTGCACTGATGGCTCGTTATTTGGGGAATTGCCATGCATTTCATGCAGGGATAATAAAAATGAATTTTTAAACAAAGAGACTTAAAATAATATCGAATCTGCAGAGAATACCAACATCAAAGGCGTATCTCAAAGCTTTGAATTTTATCTTTGTGGTCCAAAATGTTAAAGAGGCGCCCGCGATGCAGTTGGTTCAAGTTTGCAGTGAAGGAAAACAAAACAAGAGTTAATTAACTGTTATTACAAACCTTTTCAACTTTAATTTGACTTTCAAATATTAGCATTTATCTATGAACTGTGCTTCTGGGTTTGACAAATTAGTTTTCACAGAACAAGTTTAATTAGGCGTCATTGTGCTTTTATGTCAGTTTGCAGAGCTCCAGACAATGAATGGATTAACTTATTAAAAGTCATCTGTTAAAAAGACTTTGTCGAATGGCAAATGGGTGGGCAAAGTTGCTTGGCTTTGCTAGGAGATGGGGAAAACGATACTGCTGGTTGGGTATCAGGGGGGTTGTAGATCAGATTGGGGGAGGATTGGCCTTCCCACCAGCCGAAGCCTGCTTCCTGGGCATCCCTTCCTTCTGGCGTGCCCTTGTGTGGTGCGGGGCTCTGTGCTCTTTTATGCCAACACAGTGCCTGGGAAAACTGGAGAAGCCACCACGCTGTAGCAGAAGCAAAGGCATGGAGCACTCAGGATCTGTTCCTGGGGCAATCTGCCCTTGCCTATGCCTTGTATTCTGTGATTCTCTAGTTCAGAGACCAAACTTTCTGCCCAGGACTTTACCGTTTGTATCACAACCACTCAACTCTGCCACTGTCATGTGAAAGGAGCCACAGCCAAAAAAATGGGAATGGCTAGGGTTTTTCAAAACTTTATTTTAAAAATGAAATAGGAGGTTTTTTTTTATTTTTTTCTTCCGAGGGTTATCATTAGCTGACCCATGCTGTAGGCTGAATGTTGTGTGTTGGTCTGGAGACTCCAATCAGAATGCTCTCAACAGAATGTTCTCCATTAAATGTATCCTAAGAAAGAACCATGACTGCTCAGTCATCACATGTTTTCTGATCTTTTTCTAAAGCATGAGGCACTGCTGGGCAAATGGTAACACGATTGTTCTTCTCTCTCTCTCTCTCTCTCTCTCTCTCTTTTTTTTTTTAGAATTTATTTTATTTATTTGAAAGACAGAGTTACAGCGAGGCAAGACAGAGAGAGAGGTCTTCCATCTGCTGGTTCACTCCCCAGATGGCTGCAAGGGCCGGAGCTGCATTGATCCAAAGCCAGGAGCCAGGAGCTTCCTCCAGGTTTCCCACAGGGGTGCAGGGGCCCAAGGACTTGGGCCATCTTCTACTGCTTTCCCAGGCCATAGCAGAGAGCTGGATCAGAAGAGGAACAGCAGAGACTTGAACCGGCACCCATATGGGATTCCAGTGCTCCAGGCCAGGGCTTTAACCTACTGTGCCACAGTGCCGGCCCCATAGATTGTTCTTTTCAAAAGTGTCCTGGCCTTGAAGAGGTCATGTCCTGATAGTGAAACTCTTCCTTTAGAATCTGCTACCATACTGCCAGGAATTACTGATTTTAAACTTTCTGAATCAAATATCTAGGGGTGTGTGAGAGCAGAGCATGAGTAGTATGAGATTTTTTCTGGAAACTTCCAATAAACTTATAGTTACATCACACAGGTCCTAGGAGTTGGAGGGGCAGGACTGGGATAGGGTGAGGCAGACAAGGTAGCTAAGGAGGCATAACCATAACTTATTTAAGTTATCCCATATCTAAGAAGGCATCACTCAGATCCTCCTAGTCCAGAAGATACATAGACTAGGAGAAAAGGACTCTCTGCCTCATGTTTAGAGTGGAGAAATGAGGTCCAGAAGGGGATCTGGGCTGGCCCAAGATGAATCTTTGGAAGGAATGATAGACCTAGAAGGGAACAGTCTTAAGGAAAGGGAGGAGGAAGGGAGGCAGACTCCAGGGATCCAGTCTCCAGCCTCCAGACCATTGCTGCTCTCCTGCTCCACCTCTGTCCCCTCTGTTCCCACTGTAGAGTCAGCCTACCTTTGTGTCCAGACCAGTGGGGACACTGGGTGGGCGAAATATAAACAGCTGTTGTCTGCTTCTGCCCTTGCTGGGGCTGTACATGTTGTCTGTCTGGGGCTGCCCACTGAGCTTCTGCCTGCCTCTTCTCTCAGTCTCCTGTAGCATGGTTGCTTAGACTCAGGGCTTAGTTTTTCAACTTTTATTTAGTAAATATAAATTTCCAAAGTATAACTTTTGAACTGTATCAACTTTTCCCCCCATAATCTCCCTCCCACCCACAACCATCCTATCTCCCTCTGGGCTTAGTTTTGGTTTAGCTAGAAACCCTCTCTTGGTTCTCCGTCCTGAAGTCAGGGTGTGTATGTGGCCCAGGGCTGTCATCCATGAGTTATCCCTTCTGAGGATGGCTGCTCACCTGCCTGAACCTGCCTGCCAGATTCCCTTTCCAGGGCTGTGCTTCTCTCCTGTTAGCTGATTCCTCTAATGCTTAGTGATTTCTTTGTCTCATGGATGTTGAGTCTCACCTGCCTCAGAGGCCAGGCCCTGACTGTGTCCAAGATCAACGCGAAGTTCCCCGTGGATCTTGCTAGCCCTAGGATGTTGCTAATTAGGAGCTTCCTGGTGTTTTACTGTGGACATGAGAATTATAGTCTGTCCATAATACAATAGGGAATGAAGAACATCAGAAAGTAATTGGTGGATGTAATGGAGATAAATAAACAAAAGAATAGCTAGAGTCATTAGCTGTGCTTGGGATAGCCTTCCTTTAGTGCACAATGTTTATGATTGCTTCAGATATGCCTCCCATCACCACTACCCAAAGGATGCCTCAGTGTAAAGAGAAACAAAATAATTTGATTTTATCCTTATGACATCTTTCAAAGACAGATTTACTATTCCCATTTCACAGGTATGGAAATTGAGGTTTGAAGAAGTGAAATGATTTGGATCAAAAACCTGTAAGTTGTGAGTCTGACCTCAAAAGGATGCTCTTTCATGGCTCCCTATATTGACCACACCCTGGAACCTATTCCCAGGGGATTCCATCCCAGGGCTCTCTGGGGAAGTCGAGCACCCAGGGCACCCTCTTCTCCTTACCTTGTCTGTACTGGCAAAGACAATGACGGCTTGGTGCACACATGCAAATTACATCCAGCTTCTCACTGCTGGATCCCTGAGCACAAGCACTTGTTGTTCATTTCTATAAATGTTAACATATCAGGATGTATTTTGACACGCTACTAAGATAAGTGCTAGAGCTGACAATAATAATGTATAATTTATGTCTCTCATATTACCTTCCCATCACTGTGCTTACATTATTACATAAATTAGTTTAATGTATCTGACATTCATCAGATAATTTAAGCATTTGTTCTTTTGTCTCCATTTCCTGCTCAGCAGGCTTCTAGGCTGGAGATCATGGCACCATTTTGGCACTGATTTGAGGGAACCCTGGGAAAGGTATGGAAGATTTTTTTTTTTTTAACACAGAGATTTACTTTCTGGGAGAACGATTGGATCCCAGAGTACAGACAGCCATAGAAGAAGTATTCACTTTTGAGATGGATTAAAAATATGGCCAGAAATTCTTTTATCCCAGTGTGTATACCACTGTCTAACGTGACTTTGGAGTCCTCCCATTCAGAGGTGGAGTCTATTTCTCTACCTTTTGAATTTGGGCTTGGTTATGTGGTGGCTTTGACCAGAGGGGCACTAGTACCCATGTTCTCAGTGACTATCCCTCTTACTACTCTTGGACATCTGCAGGCAACATCATTTGAATGAGCCCCCAATAGCCTGCTGGATGATGAGACCCAAGGAGCACTACCTCCTTTGCCCCTGCTAACCTTCAGTCAGCTGCCAGACATGGAGCAAGGTCACTGGTTGACTAAAACCATAAGAATGAGCCCAGTGGAGACCAGCAGAAGAACCACCCAGCTGATCCCAGCCCAAATTGACCAAATTTAATTTCACAGAATTCTGAGCTAAATATGTAGTTGTTATTTTAAGCCAGTAAATTTTTGGGTGATTTTTTACACAACAAAAGATGACATCCAGGGTGCTGAAGCTGATTTTTAAGGGAATCAAGTTTATAGTTGATAGAAAGGAGTAGGGGATATTTCTTTGGTTCCTGCCATGCCTCCTGACTGGGCTGAGCCCTCACATTTATTTTATTTCACTGGATATTCACATTAGATATATTATTTCTTCTGTGAAGTAGACTTTATTATTTTCCTCATTTTATAGTCAATAATAACTGAGATTAAAAATATTTAAGTTTCTTCATCAATGTTACAAATCTTGGAAACTCTAACCCTAATCATTTTGGGATACTCTTTAAAAAATCTTTATTTTCATTTATTTGAAAGGCAGAGAGAGGGAAAGGAGAGAGAGAAAGAAAGAGAGAGACAGAGAGAGAGAGAGAGAGAGAGAGATCTTCCATTTGCTGGCTCACTCTCTGAATACTTGCAATAGTAGGGCTTGGCCAAATCTAGGAGCCTAGAATTCAATCTGAGTCTTCCACATGGGTGGCAGAAAATCAAGTATTTGAGCCATCATCTGAGGCCTCCCAGGGTAGGGACTAGGAGGAAACTGGATGGGAAGTAGAGGTCAGACTTGAATTCTGGCATGTTGATATGGAATGCAGGCATCACAAGAGTATCTTCACAGCTACACCAAATGTCTGCTCCCATTTGGATCTTCAAAAAGCAAAAAAGTTTGAACTGATTAATTTTGAGTTTACCTTTATGCCTCAGATGAGGGGCATCCATAAATCAACTACCAGTGTTCAGTATAACCACAAGCCAGGGAACATCACTACTGTGCCTGTTTGTAAAGGCTTTCACTTGCATTGCCTCATTAATTACCCTAGACTAGTAGAATCATTATTATTATCATCCCTTTTTCTAGATGAGCCAAGGAGGCTCAGAAAAATTAAGGAACTTTTCCAAGTAAAGAGTCAGTACTTGAGATTAGAACTCCTGAAGACAAACACCACCCATGCCTTCCTGAGCCAAGCCACCTCCCTTTCTAGTATTTCTAGTGGGACTGTAGGCTGGATGCTTTAAGTCCCAATACATCTCAACACTGACAGACATGAAGACACGATATTTAGAAATGCTACTTCTTGGTGGGATCCTGCTCTAAGCTCCAGTAAGTTTCAGAGATAAATATGGCATCGACTCTGCCCTCACAGGGCTTAGTGTCTGGCTGGGAGACAGCACTCTACAGTATGTTCAATCTAAGTACAGCAGTGCCATTGTGTAGAGTGTTGTCACATGATCTAGTGTATCAGCACCTTTGTTTCAAGTGGTGCTGACACTTGTCCACTTAAATAAATCAACACATCCATTTCCACAGTCAATGCCTCTGCCCATGGGTGCCTCCGGGGACTCTTCCAAAGTGCATCACTCTGTTTTCATGTTCACAAGTGTTAAGAAGCAAAGATTTTAAAGTGAAATGTCCAGTTGGGGCAAAGATCTGGAGAAGCTGATAGAATTGATACACACTTTTCTGGAGGGCAATTTGGGTTAAGTAACAAAATCCTTAAAATATTCATATAGTTGGCCCTCAAACTCTAGCAATTTATTCTAAAGAAATTACTCATTAGTAAGATGTACAAAGATTTAGCTATATGATGATGACATTTAATTGGAAACAACCTAAGTGCCAATTTTAAGTAGTTATTAAGTAAATATGATATATACACACAATGGACTGGTAAACATTGAGTAAATATTGACTTAAATGGTGATATAAATGAATAGTATCAGATATCATTAAAAAAGGTAAACTTTAATAATAGTATTGAGGAATAAATTTACCACATAAAAATTGTATGTGGAGCAGTTCTGGAAGATTGTGCATTATAGCATTAACAATGCTTATTTCTGGCAGAGAGATTAGGAAATTAGGAGGGTTTCTTATTTTCTTCTGTGTGCTTTTTTGTATTTTTTTCCATTCTCTTCATTTCCATTCTCTTCATATAAACCTTTTGTTGCTTAAAGATGGAATAAATTATATTAAACAGCAATTTAAACAATTTGTACAATTCAAGCAAAATTTAAATTAATACAATTTTTATAATATAAATTATCAAATCCTATAAATGTGGTAATACTGGTGGACTAGTATTAAATTTTGTAGGAGAGTGGGTGCACAGTTTGAGAAGTGAAGTATGTTGGAAACACTACCAAGATTTAGACAGCAGTATCACATTCCTTCTGCCCCTTTCCCAAAGCTGTCCAGGCTTCTTACTCACAGAGCTCATTATGTCTCTTATTTTAACTCAGACCTGACCATTACTTAGTATAATGAAAAAAGACTTTGGTGTCATACAGATATGGACTCAAATCCAACCTTCTGACTACTTGATGATATTGAAGAAGTCATAACTTCCCTGATCGCCTTTTTTTTTTTTTTGGTCTGTAAAGTGCAGTATACAGCCTAGCTTGCAGCAATGTGGAGGGAATTAGACAACGCTGAGATAATTAGTGTGTAACCAGCAGTGTTCAGTAAATTGTTGTGATGGTTGTCTTGTTGATATCATCACATTCATGGAACTGGAGAGTATGGATATAAATACAATGTTCATATTTTCTGATGGGCAGATTGAGTTAGTAATAAAATTGAACTCTTGCAGGATCCCAGGGATAAGGAGATGGTGGTTGGCTATCAAGTTCATGACTTTTCTCCTTCTTGACAGTAGCATTTTAAACAAGCATTTACCTACCTCCCAGAGTTCAACTCAAAACATCTTCACTCCTAGGAAAAAGCAAATTTCCTTTTGCAGGCAGGTCAGGATTATTACCTGGCTTGTCCTCATATATGAAAGTATTATTCATTCCCATATAAATGAGGCTTAACCTAGACTGGGGCCTGGTATGCCACTCTGCATGCTAGTGCTAATGGCAATGCTGGTAATTGATCATGGTGCCCTTACCCACTGAGCCCAGGCCTGGTATTGGGAGTATCCTCAACACAGTGTTTCTTGCAGCCATTGCCAATTGATCAGAGACACTAAATAAGATGAAACTCACGTATCACTTCTAACTGTACCCAAGAGGAGGCAAGAACTGAGGGTTTATCTAACTCAACCTCCTAACTTCTGGGGGATTAGAAGAAGACTCCTCTTGTGAGCCTCATTTCCCTCATGGGTTCAGTGAGTTCTCAGAATTACTTTAGGATTGATGATGGGCTCCTGTTCATGTGTCTGCTTTGGTGAGTTAGTATCCACACAGAGAGTATTTTGTAAAAAGCAATTGTTCAGAGGCTGCCTGCAGAGCTGGCTAGAGAGGATGCTGAGCTGGATTAGTGATGTCTGGCATAGTAAGTGTTGCGGCAAGGGGTAGATGTGCCAGGTGTTTGCCATTCCTGGACTGGATGGTTTCTCTTAGCTCTGAATTGCTACAGTTCTAGGACATTGGCTCAGAGAGGGAAGGGAGTTGTCCAGATGAGTCTGTGGCAAGGCCGGGAATATGACCCAGGCTTGGCTTTCTGTTTGGGGTTTGTTCCACAAAAATTCAATTCCTACTTCAAGTCTGGGCAGCATCAGTGTTCTCCATGAATGGCCTATGCCAGTGGCTTTTCTTCCCTGGGACTGAGCTTGGCTGCCCCAGTGGGGATGCCCCTGACTACAGCAGGGGGCTCTGAAGCTGGGGCCAGGTCACTGCCCCCCAGTACTGCCTGGAGGCTCTCTCTGGGTCCTTCCTAAAAGGCTTGGGGAAGGAAGTGATTAGATTCCCAAGGCTTTTCCCTGGGGTAGAGTTGGGGCTGTGGGAGGCATTTCCCAGAGTGGGGCTTTGGCTAGGCAGGGGGTTCAGCTAAGAGCTACAGTGAAGCAGCAGGGGCTCCTTAAATATGCAGAGGGAGCAGCTGCCTTTGATCTCTCCAGCCGCAGAAGCAGCCACTCCCTGCTGAGCTGGAGTGTGCATGTGTGCCTGAGGGTGGCAAGTGTGTGTGGGTTCACATGTAAATGAAGGTATACTGGATGCCAGTGTGTGCATGCATGCACTCTCACATGCACCACTACAGATTTGTATGTGTGCATAGGCATGCACATGTGTGCACATGCCTGCATGTTTGTGTCTATGTTGATGGACAGGAGGGTGACATTCGCGATGTGTAGTGTGTTGAGCCAAGCACATTTTTGCACACTAATTCATTAAGATACTCCTGCAACCCAATGAAACTATCTGCCCAGCTCCCTCCATTTAGGGCAACTGCCTCTTTCCTTTCTTACTCTCAGCACAGTAGCCCAGTCTGATCCTGACTCTTGTCTCAGTTCACACTCATCTGGTCACAGGTGTCAGGAGATGATGGTGTGATAGATTGTATTACTCTTAAAAATGCATTGCCTCCTTCCCCCTGTAGATGCCAGGTATGACCAAAAGACTCACTCTGGCCCATGGGGTGAGATCCCAAGTGCTACATTCCATCCTTGAGCAGAAGTTCTGAGGGTATTTGCATAACTTTCCATCTCTTTTTTCCTTCTGCCAGGAGACTTGTGATATTTAGATAAAGGCTGTTCTTTCATCCTGGGTCCCAGAAAGGAGATGGCACTGGGGACAAAGCCATAGCTAACTTATGATAAACTGTTACATAAATGAGAAATAAATCTTGTGGCAATAAACCAGGGACATTTTAAGTGTTTTTTTTTATATATATATAATTTTGTTACTACAGCATAACCTATCCTAAGCTGACTAGAACAGATGGCATTAGGATCAATAATCCCTTACCTTGGATTTTTGATCTTGGAACTGGCCAGTACTGGTAGTAACTTCCATCTATTGAAATTCATACTAGGGTTCAGGAGGCCTGTGACTGTGTTTCTCACATTTGACTTTGCACACACTTTCTTATGAAGCCGACACAGAGAAAAATAGAGATCAGAGGAGAAGAAACTGGAACAGCATTTAGCTACTGCTTGAGAAACCTGCATCCCATACTGGAATGCCTGGGTTTGAGTCCTGGTTCTATTCTCCATTACATTTTTTTTTTTAACAGGCAGAGTGGACAGTGAGAGAGAGAAAGAGACAGAGAGAAAGGTCTTCCTTTTGCCGTTGGTTCACCCTCCAATGGCCGCCGCGGCCAGAGCACTGTGGCCTGCGCACCGCGCTGATCTGAAGGCAGGAGCCAGGTGCTTCTCCTGGTCTCCCATGGGGTGCAGGGCCCAAGCACTTGGGCCATCCTCCACTGCACTTCTGGGCCATAGCAGAGAGCTGGCCTGGAAGGGGGGCAACCGGGAAAGAATCCGGCGCCCTGACTGGGGCGCCGCTAGGTGGACGATTAGCCTATTGAGCCGTGGTGCCGGCTCTCCATTACATTTTCATGCTAATGAGCTCCCTGAGAAACAGCAGGTGGTTCAAGTATTTGGGCACCTGCCACACTTGGGAGATCTGAATTGAGTTCTGGGCTTCTGGCTTTGGCATGGCTATGCACCATTGAATGGGAGATTTTTCTTTCTCTCTCTTGCTCCCTCTCTCTTTCAAAAAAAAATAAAACAGATAAAATTAAACAAATAAGAAAAAAAGTAGAGATTAGAGAATAGAGACCAAAGTGGGCCATGGAATTGATAAAGCTATAGTTCTGCAGTTCAGCTAATTCTGAGACCAACAACATTCTTGCTTAGCCTCCAACTTCATTGTCCCACCACATCTTGATTCTGAGTGATGAATTCTCCTTCTAATAAAATCCAATGATAATTGAGTTTCTGTCACTTTCACCAAGACTCTAGTGTTATATGCATGCTTTTGTATGATCATACACATGTGCAAACCACTCTGCTATGTGTTTTATGCATAATTGTATTTGTATGTATTAATGTATGTACCTCATTTGTGGAATGTGTATGTCAGTGCATCCTAGTGTGTCTGTGTATATATATGCAAGGATTTTCCTGACAGTATGTGTTTCATAAATATTTTTGGATGAATATGCTGTGCTATACTTGAGTGTGTGTATCTTTGTTGTGACGAAGTGAATAAGAGAGAATGACATGAAGAGGAGGTATCGGTTATGCATGGTTACATTCTGAAGGAACATTTCCTGATTGAACCTGATTAATGGTAGAGATTATTCTTATAGTATCACCCCTCCCAAAGGGTTTGCAAATTGGAGTTTCATCTACCTGGCTGGGCCTCCCACACCTTTGTTTCCTTGAAAGGAGGGGGAAAAAAAGCCTAAGCCTATCCGTCATCTCTGTGGTGCTGGGATAGCCACCATGGAGGCTGGTATGAGCCAGTGTTTCGGGAAGCATTTCTGGAAGGACAGCTTAGGTGCAGAATTACGTGGACCAATGTCACTGCCAGCTGGCCACTCAAGCTCTCGGTCAGGAGTTCATTGTTGTAACAGGGACTTTTGATCAACAGACTCTGCATTTGACTCTGGCAGTTTTATGATTAGGTGGTTTGACAGAAACTTGGGACTTGATTTCTGCTATTTTCACTTTGTTGTCATGTGTTGGGAAAGTCTTTTGAACTGGTGAGGTGGAAGGATTGAAGAGACAGCAGTGAAGGGCAATGGAGGCGAGAAGGCAAAATCGCCACCAAGAAGGGAGGCATCACACTCGGGGGCTTTCTGAGTGAGAATCCGGGACTCCTGGGGCTGGAGAAACGTTCAAGATCAGCTGATCCAACAATAACCAGTACCTAATAATAGTGGCTACTCTGTGTCGAGCACCTACCAGTCTCGTGGGAAGCTTTTGGAGTCCGACTTGACAGGGTATAGCGAAGAGACCCACCTGAGGCAGCTCATACCCTTCCTTCCTTTCTCTTCCTTCCTCTCTTTCCATTTCTCCCTCCCTCCTCAGTACTGACTATAAAACACTCTGCACTGTTAGTGACACTCAACCCATGTCTTCTGTTCTGTATTAGTCTTTGGGATAACACAAGACAGGTCCAAACCTTCTTCTGTAAGGCAGCTCTGCAGAGGCATGGAGTTACAGGCTAAGCCCCCACAGAGGCACTTCTCCAGTTGTTTTAATTTGTCCTCTTCTGAACTGGCTCCAGGCTCCCTCCCTAGTTTGCTTTCCTCCTCATGTAAACTTGTCAGTTTCTCTCTTCAAGGGTGGCTCCCAATTCTTGACCTTATCCTCCCTAGTGGGATGCAAAAGCTTAATAGCAGCCCAGGTGTGAAAACATACCTTAGGAAATACCCATCCAATCTTTCATTCATTCATTTGTAGGCTAAGAGCTTGGAAGAGTCACTGGTGAACAGACACCACCCTTGCTTTCTCAGAGTTTACTGTAGCGTGTGCTTGCCTTGTATTCAGAAAATATTGCTGGGCTCATTCCCATATGCATCTGTACACACAGAAGAGTGCTGGCCAACTGGGTATGAGCAAAGACACAAATGGGCCGGCGCCACGGCTCACTAGGCTAATTCTCCGCCTTGCGGTGCCGGCACACCGGGTTCTAGTCCCGGTCGGGGCGCCGGATTCTGTCCCGGTTGCCCCTCTTCCAGGCCAGCTCTCTGCTGTGGCCCGGGAATGCAGTGGAGGATGGCCCAAGTGCTTGGGCCCTGCACCCCATGGGAGACCAGGATAAGCACCCGGCTCCTGCCATCGGATCAGCGCGGTGCGCCGGCCGCAGTGCACTGGCAGCGGCGGCCATTGGAGGGTGAACCAACGGCAAAAGGAAGACCTTTCTCTCTGTCTCTCTCTCTCACTGTCCACTCTGCCTGTCAAAAAATTAAAAGAAAAAAAAAAGATACAAATGAATAAAACAGGGGAGCTGCTCTCAAGGAGCTGTTTCAGGAGCAACACTATGCATTATTGGGGAAGAGATTGACCAGTATTTTTAAGCTTGAAATTAAATTTTACACTGATTCCTAAAAAGAAGCAAAATGTTGGACTTTCTCAGGGTTGGCATTGTGGCAAAATGAGTAAGCCTCTGCTTGTGATAATGGCATCACATATCGGAGCACCAGTTGGAGTCCTAGCTCATCCACTTCTGATCTAGCTTCCTGCTAATGCACCTGGGAAGGCAACAGGATGTGAGTCCTTGCCACCCACGTGGGTGACCTCAATGGAGTTCCAGGCTCCTGGCTTCTGTCTAGCCCAACCCTAGATGTTGCAGGCATTTGGGGTGTGACTCAACATATGGGAGTCTTTCTTTCTCTGTCTCTCTCTTTTTGTATCTCTGTTTCTCTGTTTCCCTCTCTGTCTTTCTGCCTTTCAATTTGTTTAAATTTGATTTTCTTGGTGGCTGAGATACTCATCAAATGAAAAGATCTGGACTTTAGCAGAGGCAATTTGTAATAAAATCCAACTTCTTGGGGAGTCCAGCAAAGAGAGAACTTGGTTGAAGAAGAATGAATAAATCAGGATAGCTATGAAGGGAAGTGGAAGGAGATGAGGTGCATTCACTCCATTATTGAGGGTCTAACTCTCATTCATTCACTTACATTTATTGGAAGTCTGTTATGTACCAGACATGCTCAATGTGCTGGTAGAGAGCCTTCTCTTCATGTTGATACAGCATAATGAGGGAAGGTGGCCATTAAAACTCAATATGATAAATGCTAATATGGAGTGGGGTATTAGCTAGGGAAGGGCTCTCTTTCTCCATCCAAAGCATGGTTCTCAACTGTAGATGATTTGGCAATGTCTGGAGATATATTTAATTCTCATAACTGAAGTAGGGGCTTGCTACTAGCATATATGGGGCAGAAGCTGAGAATGCTGTTCAACATCCTGTAATATATAAGACAACCTCCCGTAATAAAGAATTAAATGGCCCAAAAGGTTAACAGTGCTGCTAAGGGGCCGATGTTGTGGTGGAGCAAATGAGTCCAGTGCCTGTGATGGTGGACTCCCATATAGGCGCCAGTTTGAGTCCTGACTGTCCCACTTCTCATCCAGTTCCCTGCTAATGTGCCTGGAAAAGCAGAGGAAGATGGCTCTAGTGCGTGGGCCCCTGCCACCTATGTGGGAAACCTGGATGAATCTCCTGATCCCTCACTTTGGCCTGACACAGCCTGGGCTATTGCAGCCATTTGGGAAGTGAACCAGCAGATGAAGATCTCTCTCTCTCTTTCCATCCCTTTCTCTTTCTCTCTGTAAACTCTGCCAAATAAAAAATAAATAAATAATAAAATCTTAAAAAAAAAACAGTGCTGCTATTTAATAACTCAGACCCAGGGGTTTCAGATATTTCAAAAAAAAATCTCTTGAGCTGGGTTATAAGGATGAGAAATTAACTGAATAACGAATAAGGATGGGGGCCGGCGCCATGGCTCAATAGGCTAATCCTCTGCCTTGCGGCGCTGGCACACTGGGTTCTAGTCCCGGTCGGGGCGTCGGATTTTGTCCCGGTTGCCCCTCTTCCAGGCCAGCTTTCTGCTATGGCTCGGGAATGCAGTGGAGGATGGCCCAAGTGCTTGGGCCCTGCACCCACATGGGAGACCAGGATAAGTACCTGGCTCCTGCCATCGGATCAGTGCGGTGCGCCAGCCGCAGTGTGCTGGCCGCGGCGGCCATTGGAGGGTGAACCAACGGCAAAGGAAGACCTTTCTCTCTGTCTCTCTCTCTCACTGTCCACTCTGCCTGTCAAAAAAAAAAAAAAAAAAAAAAAAGAATAAGGATGGGGGCTGGTGCCATGGCTCAATAGGCTAATCCTCCGCCTGCAGCGCCAGCACACCGGGTTCTAATCCCGCTCAGGGCGCTGGATTCTGTCCCGGTTGCCCCTCTTCCAGGCCAGCTCTCTGCTGTGGCCTGGGAGTGCAGTGGAGGATGGCCCAAGTGCTTGTGCCCTGCACCCGCATGGGAGACCAGGAGAAGCTCCTGGCTCCTGCCTTTGGATCAGCGCGGTGCGCCGGCCGTGGCACGCTGGCCGCAGTGACCATTAGAGGGTGAACCAACAGCAAAGGAAGACCTTTCTCTCTGTCTCTCTCTATCACTGTCCACTCTGCCTGTTAAAAAAAAAAAAAAAAAAAAGAATAAGGATGGGACAGACTCTCCAGGAAGAGGAACAGAATATTTAAATATCAGGGAATTAGAGCACAAAAGAGCAAAAACAAGAGCTGGAGTTAAGTGAGAGTGAGACTATACTGAGACACAGTATTGTAGGGTTGTTGGCATGCAACTCCAGCCCTAGGGAACCAAAGGCACAAGACCTCACCTGTGAAGGCTGTGGTGTGGACTTTTCCCATCAGAGCCAGGAGATGGGGCTACTCAGAGTCTAGGAAACAACCACTCTCTCCAGGGTGTCCATAAGGCAAAATCTGGAGTCAAAGATGATTCCCAAAATTTAAATTTAATGTTGTTGGCCTCATTGGTTTTCAACTTAACGTGGTGCTACTTACATTTTCCTACTTGTCTGCTTTTCCCTTTTGGGATGGGAATGCCTATCTGATGCCTATCCACCAGTATATTTTGGAAGCACATAAACTTGATTTGGCAGACTTGCAGCTAGAGAGAACTTTGCCTCAGAATGAATCAAACCTTGAATCTCATCCATATTTGAAATGAGCTGATATTTAGATGACACTTCAATCCGGACTTTGAAGTTTATGTTGGAATGAATTAAGACTTGGGGATTATTGGAGAAGAATGAATGTATGTTCAAGTGAGAAGGGTGTTAGTTTTGAGGGCCAGAGGTAGAATGCTTGTGTCCTCCAGGAGCTCCTATGTTGAACACTAGCCCCCAAGGTCATAGTGTTTAGTGGTAGGGCCTTTGGGAGGTGTAAGAAGATTCAGGCTTTGGGCCGGCGCCGCGGCTCACTAGGCTAATCCTCCGCCTAGCGGCGCCGGCACACCGGGTTCTAGTCCCGGTCGGGGCGCCGGATTCTGTCCCGGTTGCCCCTCTTCCAGGCCAGCCCTCTGCTGTGGCCAGGGAGTGCAGTGGAGGATGGCCCAGGTGCTTGGGCCCTGCACCCCATGGGAGACCAGGAAAAGCACCTGGCTCCTGGCTCCTGCCATCGGATCAGCGCGGTGCGCCGGCCGCAGTGCGCGGGCCGCGGCGGCCATTGGAGGGTGAACCAACGGCAAAGGAAGACCTTTCTCTCTGTCTCTCTCTCTCACTGTCCACTCTGCCTGTCAAAAAAAAAAAAAAAAGAAGATTCAGGCTTTGGGGCCAGCGATGTGGCTCAGTGGGTTAACGCCCTGGCCTGAAGCGCCGGCATCCCATATGGGCGCTGGTTCTAGTCCCGGCTGCCCCTCTTCCAATCTAGCTCTCGGCTATGGACTGGGAAAGCAGTAGAAGAAGCCCCTGCACCTGAGTGGTCTCCTGAGTGGGAGACCTGGAGGAATCTCCTGGCTCCTGGCTTCGGATCAGTGCAGCTCCAGCCGTTGTGGCCATCTGGGGAGTGAACCAGTGGATGGAAGACCTCTCTCTGTCTCTACCTCTCTCTATAACTCTCTTTCAAATAAAATAAAATAAATCTTTTTTATTTTTTATTTTTGATAGGCAGAGTGGACAGTGAGAGAGAGAGACAGAGAGAGAAAGGTCTTCCTTTGCCGTTGGTTCACCCTCCAATGGCCGCCGCTGCAGCCGGCGCACCGCGCTGATCCGATGGCAGGAGCCAGGATCCAGGTGCTTTTCCTGGTCTCCCATGGGGTGCAGGGCCCAAGCACCTGGGCCATCCTCCACTGCACTCCCTGGCCATAGCAGAGAGCTGGCCTGGAAGAGGGGCAACCGGGACAGAATCCGGCGCCCCGACCGGGACTAGAACCCGGTGTGCCGGCGCCGCATGGTGGAGGATTAGCCTATTGAGCCACGGCGCCGGCTAATAAAATAAATCTTTAAAAAAAAAAAAAAGAAGATTCAGTCCTCACGAATGGGATTAGAGCTCTTGGACCAGATGCCAGAGGGAGTTTGTTTGTCTCTTCTGCCATCAGAAGACTCCAGAGGAAGGAATGATCTGTGAAGAGCAGAGAGAGTGTCTTCACTAGATAGCATACCTGCTGGTACCTAGATTTTGTTCTGCTTCATCTAAGGGCTGTGCATTTCAACTATCTCTATACCCAGAAGGAAATGGGAATGGATTTGGCCATGATACAATCTTTTGTTTTTGCTGTAGACAGGATGGAAAAGAGAGGTCATGAACTGAGACAGGAGGATCACTTAGAAGAATGAGTGAGAACCAGTGCCAAAGTAATATCAGTGACCATGGGGCTTCCAGGAGAGAATTAGAATTGTTATCAAATCCAGAAGTTGAAGTCACATCATGCACTGGTTTGATGAGTTCTTTAATAAAATTATCGTGAACATTTAATCTAAGATGTCTCCTGACTCTACCTGTTTTATTGGAAGCTTTTCTGAGGATGCCATTGTCTTTGCTGCTGAATTTTGCTGTTGATAAGAATGACAAGGTTGTTTCCTACTGAAGGTGTCATTGGAGCATGGACAAAGGTTGAGGATTTGGGGTGCAAAGATTGCCCAGTTATTTTTTTGTGGAAAACCCACTCTTTAGATTACACATAAAGTGTTCCAAAAATGAGAGTTTCCATTTAATGTCATTCTATACCATGTACTCAGGGATATGAGAGAGGAAATAAGAGCTTTACTTTCAAGTGACTTGCATTTTGCTTCTGAAAGATTTAAATAACTCATGTGACAAGGTAAGAGAGCCCCAAGACAGCAAGCTCTTGAGATGCAGGCACTATGTGTTGTGTGGATTCCAAGCAAGGAGAGGGAAGCATGGGCAGGTGTTGATTGGAACATTTCTAATGGTAGTAGCATTCAAGGTGGGTCCCTGGGAGTGTCCTCCAGAGCTGCCCTATGCTTGGGACCTAGTGTATCCCAGAGACTCTCAGCATGGTTTTGGAATAGGGTAGGCATGAGTGTGCAGCTGAGTTCTATTCTTTACTAGCTCTATGATGTTGAGTAAATGTGGGTAAATGAAACATCACAACACAGATAGCCTGGCACAGAAGTAATAATCCATAAGTGGCACATGTTAGGTTGTAAGAGAACAGTCAAAGCATACTCCTGAAGCTAGATTTCTTGCTTGTGAATCCAAGCTCATCTCCTTACTTTCTGTATGATTGTGGTCAATTCAATTCATGTTACCTCTCTGTGTGTCAGCTTCTTCACCTGTAAAACGGATATCATGTTACCACTTGTTTTGTAGACCTGCAATATGGGTAAATCCATTCATATAATTACATATAAATATATAATATAATTAATAAGTAAATATTATATATGTAATATAAATAACATGTAAGAGTGCTATATGCATGTTGCATGTTATAGCTATTAATATCATAATTAAAAGTAATCACTCTACATCCACACATGGTCATCTCTACACTGAGCAACAGTGGCATTTCCTTTTTCAGAGAGCTGTACAACAATTCAGACAAATACCATACAATTTCCCCGTGTATGTGTGTGTGTGAGATGGGAAATGATGTCACCCTTTTCACCCTATGACATTGACATATGCATTTGCAAATAACTTGAGCTCCCAGTTTGCTCTACTCATTTGGCAGCAAGCACAAGGTCACAAAAAAGTATGAATAGGCAAGGGGAAGGTGCACAAATGGGGGTGAGGGTGGGAGAATCAGAGAATCAATTTACAGTTGTTGAGATTATTACTACCTCAGTTTTCTTAAAGAATGTGCTGGCTTCTTGTCCATAACAGCAATTGCAATCACTTACTGAATACTCCCTGTGTGGGGGGCATGTTACTAAGTGTTTTATAAGTGTGTTATCTCATTTCATCGTGATAATACCTGGAAGAATGATTTGAAAGAGTTTTCAGAGGTTAACTGATCTGAGATCACATGGTCAGTTTATAATGGAACCAAGAGTAAGACACAAACCTTTCTGACTCCAGCAGGCAATGGTCTTAACTGCTGCTGATGTCCAGAGAGGATGACAGAACGGGGTGTTGGTAGTCAGTGTCTTTTCTGATGGGTAGGTGCCCTGTCATTATGATTGGTCAATAGTTCCACTGCCACAGCTCTTCTCAACTTCAGTCACCTTTACGTTGGTACAGTCAGAGATGGTTGGAAAGAAGAGACAAAGATGGCATGTCTTCTTAGACTCTGTGACACATTGATTTGAATGTAAAGGGAACGAAAACTAAATGTAAAATGCCCAAGATCTTAGGAATGTAATGACCAAGTGTGTTTGCAATACCTAATCAATATGGTGGATGAGAAGAAGGATGGGGATATGAGTTGGAGGAGATGACTTAATATAAACATTGCCCCCTTATGAAAGAAAGATGCTGTTGCTGAAATAAACTAGGAAATCAAAAGACCCAAGCAAAACACTAGAAAGGAAAAATCATCTATAATTTTCAGTTTTAATGCCTAGGATACACCTCTGCGAACAACTGTGACCACCTCAACAGCTCTGCAGGGGTTCTTAGAGGTCCCTTATGGTCTAAAGTGTTGTGATAATAATTCAAGAACTCTGATTAAGAAGTCCGGTGGTGTGGGAGAAGCCTGGGATGTGCAACTTGTGCCTGGCTAGCTGAGTTCTTTTTTTTTTTTTTTTTTTTTTTGACAGGCCGAGTGGACAGTGAGAGAGAGAGACAGAGAGAAAGGTCTTCCTTTGCCATTGGTTCACCCTCTAATGGTCGCCGCGGCCGGCGCACCGCGCTGATCCGATGGCAGGAGCCAGGAGCCAGGAGCCAGGTGCTTTTCCTGGTCTCCCATGGGGTGCAGGGCCCAAGCACCTGGGCCATCCTCCACTGCACTCCCTGGCCACAGCAGAGGACTGGCCTGGAAGAGGGGCAACCGGGACAGAATCCGGCGTCCCGACCGGGACTAGAACCCGGTGTGCCGGGGCCGCTAGGCGGAGGATTAGCCTAGTGAGCCGCGGCGCCGGCCATGGCTAGCTGAGTTCTAATTCATCCCCATGGAAAACTTGTTCAAGGGAAAATTTTCAGTGTAGAACTGAAAAGCAGAACTCAGTACAGTATATAATCCTAACAATGCCATATGAAAATGCAGTAAAAATAGAGTCAATTACACACTGTCAAAGCTTTTCTCTAAACAGCTGCTTAACAGAATATGACAATTTTTCCTACAATGTAGTAAAAATATATAAAAAAAAGTTCTCTCACAATGCCAACTACACAAAGCCGAATTCATTAACACTTTATTACCTTAAACTCTATTGTACGTGAGAAATAATATGACGCAACTTGTCACTTTTTCCTTTTCCCGGTTTTGCTACCGTGACACTTCCAGATTTGGGAGCTTGCTAGTGTGTTGTGATCTACATTTAATGATCTTAACAGGGACTTAGTCAGACATTGTTCATTTCTCTTGTGTTATCCCTGAGCGAAGTGTTACATGAACAGTGAGACCCAATTATATCATAGTGTAATTTACAAAGGAGGGGAAAAAAAAAGTTCTTTTCATGGTGTGTTCCCCAAGGAGAGTAGGAGTATTGTAGCAGTTTCTTGGCTCTGCTTTGCAACATTATAATTAGCTATAATCTGAGCATTTGCATGTAGTACATAGAGCAGGAGTAATTCTCAGCTTGCTGGGTTAGGATGTAAAATGGTCTTTTATGAGACAGTTGCTCCGATATACCTAATTTTTCTTAGCACATTTGCATCTACGTTGTGGCTGATCATCACAAATGGAAATTGTCACTCTTAATATGGAAGAAAAATGAGGAAATGCATCATAATGAAAGGTAATTTTTTTTTTAACCAACAGATTGTAATTGAGGGCCTCTTATGGACTAGGGCAAAACCCTGATGGTTTGGGGATAAAAAAGCTAGATTTGATTTTAATCCAAACTTTGTATGGCTTTATAGTTAAGATTACATTTCATACACCTTGTAAACTTTCCTCTGGGAGGTCAAGTCCTTCAGCACTGTGATAGCTTCAGCCTGTGCTTTAAGCTCAGAGCTTTGCTTCCTGAAACAAGAAAGCAGTAGTTAAAGGAACTGAGGAACACAAAGAGAGTTTATTAGGTTGCTATCTCTTATACATGGACCACTTTCTCTGCCTTCACTATCAACTTTAGGCTTCATCATGAATCCACCAACTGGTCACATTAGTTGATTTCACCTTAGGAAGTATGTGTGTATGTTCCAGAAGTGTAAGGCAAAAGTCTCAGAACCAAAACAACCCTTGAAAATTTCATAGAATCACACTCCAGAGGGCTTGAGAAGCCCCATGATGAAAGCCTATGGGAACTGAGCCAATTGAGAGAGTGGTGATTCACCGCAATTTCCCCTTTCAGGCTTCCTCCAGGGCACGTCCTAATTGTGGGTGGAATGGCCCCATGTTTAAGTAATTATCTCTCTATATCTCGAGCTCCTGCTCTCTCTTCTGTGTTGCATTAAAGCAGAAGGATCTGGTCTATGACGAGCAAGACCTTCATTTACTCCCACCAGAATGTAAGTTCCACTGGAAGCTTGGTCTTGCTCACCTTTTTGTTTCTAACATTTATCTATTTATTTAAAATGCACAGCGACATAGTGAGTGGGAGAGAAAGCACCAATAGAAAATGCAAGCTGTAACTTTTCAGGATTTGCATATCATTCAATTTTTTAACTTGAAATAATTTTAATTGTATGAGAAAATTCAGTCACAGTGAAAGAGCTCTTGTATACCAGTTGTCAATATTTGTAACATTTTGTCATCTTTCCTCATCATTATATGTATTCTTCTTTCTTAGAAAAATCACCCTATTCTTCTTTCTTAATATTTCCTTGTGTTTTTCCTACGAAGGTAGTCATTTCTGGTGTAACTGGAGTGCAATCATTGGAAATCACTCAATTTAACACTGATACTAAGTGATAGATGCTACTAAATTCCCATCAATTATCCCAAACATGTGTTTTATAGTATGCCCTACACCAGCCTCTGGTTCAGGATCCAATTCAAGATCATGCCTTGCATTTAATTTTCATGAGCCTCTATTTTCCTTTTATACAGAAAGGGTCCTTAGTTTGAAGATACTGACATATTTTTGATCATATCTGTCTTGTAGACTATGCCTTTTTTGTCAGATATTTTCTATTGATTAGAATTGTGTTGGGCACTTTACAGGAAACCACTGGGGTTGTGCTGTCTCTCTCAGGGTGTCCCTCATGGTGCTGAGTTGACTCACCAAGTTACTCTCCCCCAAAACACTCCAGTACATGGATGAACACAACAGGTTACTAATCAGTACAGCTAAGGGTAACTTTAGAGGAAACGTCTTCATCTGTTCATTCATATGCAGGGGGATTTTATAATCTCCAGAGCACCAATTTGTTCTTTTTGGGACAGAGTTAATTAGTTCTTGCTTTGTTTCAATATTTTCAAAAACTGTTCAGAATGTGGAATCCCTAGAAATCAGAACCATTTTTGGAGGATCTTTTTCATAAAAGTTCATCAGAAAACAGACTGTACAATCTCCCTCCCCAATTCATCACACAAAACCATAAGTGGAATTAGCTATTGAATTTACATTATCAATCATCTTGGAGTAACATCTTGCTCATTCTGTTTGCTTCCTGTGAGCCCCGTCTATCCATCCAAAGGTAGCTAGGTCTGAAGTTTTAAAGAAAAAAAAAAAAAGAGCGTAAAGGTTGTAGCTAAAAAAATTGTCCCTCATTAACAGAATGTGTTCTACAAATTGGAATAGTATTGCCAATGTTGGATTTTAGCTGTAGAATCTATTTGTGGAACAAAAATGCGTGCAAAGCGAAAAGGTGACAGCTAGGGTTTCATTTCTATAGCATATTTTCCAAATTGACACAGGCTGATTGAATTATTAGCAACTAGAGCTCCTTGTTCCTCCTGTCCAGGGGGATGATTTGATGGACATGGGGAACAGGAACCCCTGATCTAATTGCCTCTGAACACAAGTAGGCTTGTGAATTTATCCCCATCTGCCCTGAAAATTATTGTCATTCTCTGTGCCTGCCATGAAGTGAGAAGTTTGGGAAACATGGTGGTCACCAGCTTTATTTCCTGCTACCCTGAAAGCAGGTGCCTGCAGCAGCACCTGGATGTGACTAATTCATTGGTTCTTTGCCATACCTAGGATAGGGCCAGACACACAGTGGTTGCTGGAGGTGTATTTATTGCATGGAAATTGCTGACTGTTTTCGATGAGTAGGCACTGTGACAAAAGCTGTGATGGTTCAGCAATGAGGCTGTGTTTGAGGGGCCACTTTTGCAATAGCTGCTGACTTGGAGGACAGAGAGTCTTTTTAAGTGCAGCTTAAAGGACACCTTGAAGTTGAAGTAGAGCAAATGACAAAGTGGTGAAAGAAGAGACACATAACACATTTCTGGAGAAAGAGAGTGAACCCAATCCCTGACAGGATTAGCAGGTTAATTAAAGAAGCTGTCCTGATGAGGCTGGCACATCTTCAATTCAGAGTGACATTAACTCAAAGCACAGTCCCAATCTATCTTTTCTACCAGCTGCCTTGGAGCTGAAATACTTATCAGACAAGTCAATTCTTAAGAATCTTTTCATGCGAGTAAATGCATCCCAGGTGGAAGCTCCCTCCAGGAGAAGTGAGGTATCAGCTTATGGTTTAGCAGGTTATCTTATTAACTCTCGGCCACCTTCTAATAGTTAATGGGTAGGATGGGTGTCAGGAAGGACAAGTTCAGACAGAAGGAGTGAATTAACGCTGAGTGTGGATTTAGCAGACGTAGTTCTAGGTGCATTGCACTGCTCATTTCACTCGCATTGGATTTTGAGTGGCTACTATGCTCTCAGGTAGACTTGGGTTCAAATCTTAGCTTTGCCATATTCTGATCGAGTGACTCTAGGCAGGCTACTTGTCTATAAGCCTTGGTTGTATTATTTGTGAAACCAGGAAAATAATACCTGTGTATTAGTTTCCCAAACAAAGTACCACATATGTAGTTGTTTAAAACAACAGAAATATATTCTCTTCAAATTCTGGAGTCTTCAAATCCAAAATTCTGGTGTCAGTAGGGTTGAACTTCTTCTAAAGGCTCCAGGGGAGAATTCTTTCTCGCTGGTTCCAGCTGCCAGTGGCTCCAGGAACCTTTAACTTGTGCTGTGTCACTCCCATCTCTGCCTTCTCTACAAGACCTTCTACTTTGTGTCTTCTATTCTGTCCTTCATAAAGATATTTGTCATTGGGGTTAGGACCTATCCTGTACTCCAAGATGTTCTTGAGATCATTAGCTTAATCACCGTAGAGAACTGTGTCACAATGAAGTCTGGCAAGATGGTCTTCTGAACATCTTTTACAGTTTAAATAGATTCACAGGTATTTATTACCTTGCCCAACATCAAACTGTGTTCTCTATGCAGTGCTGGGTAATCTTGAAGCCTGTATTTTGGTCTCTTACTGTGAAGGGTAGGTTGGATCCCCCAAGACAGACTCTGCTGACAAAAGTATCTCCTATTGCAGACCCTGAGATAAAGATCTGGGAACAAGTAGATTATTTAGAAAGTGATCCCGGGTGGCAGTGAGATGATGAAGAAGTGAACAAGGAAAGGAGAGAAGCCAGTGAAAGCTGCCCTCTGGTAAGTGGGTTTACCACACTGAGCACCTGGCCCCAGTCCTACTGAGAACTTCTGGTGGTTGGTGTATATGAGAACTGCCCACCAAGACACAGGTGACCTCCAGGGTGGGTGGAGGGGATATTAGAGGGCCATCGAGAGGATCCTTGACCTCCAGCAACTCTGTGGTGGTAGAGATCTTGGAGAGTCAGTGTGGGTGGGAGCACTAGAATGAAGGCTGGGAATGAGCAATAAAAGTTAATTCATAGTTTTGGTAATTTTCTTGGGCCACTCCTTGGGGGTTTGTTGGATCATAAATTCTCAGTTCTGGAATGTATCTTACAAGTTATATGGTTTGACCTCACACTCATTGCTGTGGCCTCCTGTACAGGATCCCATATGCTCAGATTTGTCCTCAATGACCAACTGTAGCCACTACTTTGATATCTGCAGGGCAAGTGGACTCATGGGCCAGCATTGTGGCATAGAAAGTGAAGCTTTTGCCTGCACCCTTGCCATCCATATGTGTGCAGGTTTGAGACCAGGATGCCCTACTTCCAATCTAGCTCCCTGTTAACGTAACTGGGAAAATAGCAGAACATGGCCCAAGTGCCGGGGCTTCTGCACCCACATAGGAGATTCAGATGAAGCTCTTGGCTCCTGTCTTTGGCCTGGCCTAGCCTAGCCCAGGCCATTGAGGCCATTTGGGGACTGGACCAGCAGATGGAAGATTCTTTGTCTCTCTCTGTCTCTGTCTCTGCCTCTCTCTCTCTCTTCTAATTCTGCCTTTCAAATAAATTATTAAACATTCTTAAAAAGAGGACTCATGACTTCTTGAGACAGACTGTTCCATCATTGTACAGCTCTAATTATGAAAAATATTTTTATGTTGACTCAAAATTTGACTCCTTGGGCTTCCATCCTTGAGATGTAGTTCTTTTCCATGGGTCTTACTTCCCTCAAGAGATCATCTTTTGATTACAAATTGTTTTCAGTTATTCGGTCCCATTCAGTTCCTGCCCTAGAACCATTTCTAGTTGAAGACATTGTGTCCAGGTCCTATAGGGCTCCCATTTATAGTGGCTTAGGAAGTAATTTAAGTGGTTTTAGAGTTAAATATAACTGAATCCTTGGTTACAATTGGAGCATATGGTATAGTAAGGACATCTTTCTGAATAAGCACTCACTTTTTGCGTCATATTGGTGTCTAAGGATCTTCAGGAAGAGATGGACGCAAAGTGACCAACTACAATATCCAGAATAAAGACCTCAGAATGTCACTCTTGAAGGGGCAAAACGAGATGTCCTATGTTCACCAAAGCTCAAAGGACTGTAGGCTCTGAACATAGCAATTTCACTGGGAAATTGGAGAGAACTTAGGGAGGTGGCATCTGAATTGGGATTTGATGGATTGTTAGGATCTTAACAGACTCTGATACTGTAGAGAAAGGAATGTGAGGATTGGGGAAAGGCAGAAAAAAGTCCTTAAAATGAGGATGTGTATGCTTTTTCAGGAACTGGCATATTGTCAAGTGTCCCTAGTGTTTGTGCTGCTTATGTGTGTGCACTGGGAGGGCAGTAGCTTGTGAGCCTGGTGAACTATGTAAAAGACCAGTATTTTATGACAACTAGTCTCGAATTGTCTATTAAATAACAGGAAAGTCTCTAACTGCTTTTAGAGAGGAGACACAATGACTCAGTTTTGTCTTTAAAAATGATCATTCTAATTTGACTGTGGAGGATAGGCTGGGTTGTGGGGAAATTGGAGACAGGAAGACTAAGTAAGATGTGAGTTCAGGCACCCAATATGAACAGCTTTACCCATCTATGCTTCTGTCTGGCCACCCAACCATCCATCCTCCCATCCCCCTGACTATCTACTCTTCCATTTATCTGTTCATTCATCCAATCTTAAGCATTTACATATCAGCAATTGTACTAAGAGTTAAGGCTTTGGAAAAATAAAATATATTTCTATCTTCAAAGACTTATACTTCAGTAGAGTTTGAACTGGGTAAGTGGAGAGAAGAGGAGGATGAAAAGATTTTTCAGAAAGGAGATAGATGTACATAAATATCAAATTGTACATGAATGGGGGAAACCAAGAGTGAAAGTAGCAAAATGTCCTCACATTAGAAAGGAGTATCTGAATCCAATTAGACCATGAATATAATACACCTTACGGTCACTGTGTGATCTTGAATAAGCCTTTATTTCTTTTCTGCCACAAAGTTTGGACAGGATGACTTATTCAAGTGTGTGACTTTCCAGGATTCCATTATTCTATTTCTGTGTGCATTAATCAGTAAACGAAAGAGCACAAGTTAGGAACTGGTAAGCTGTGTGTTCGGGGCATTGGAAGTAGGTCAGGAGCAGTGTAAATCCATGAGGAAATAGTCGAAGATGCGGACAACTAGGAATGGAAGTTGGAATCAGGTTGTAGGGGCTGCGAATGTCAGAATAACATTCTGAAGTAAGAACTCCAATTATCATTAAAGCTTTATTCTATCACCTCACCTTCCAGCACTTATGTGCTTCCGCTGCTCCTGTCTCACCTCTCGGGGTAGTTCAAAAGGCACCTGCTCTGACCCACATAACTGCATTCCCCTCCCCTTCCTTCTCAAGGTGGGTCTGGGGTCTGGACAGGCTTGCGGCATTCCCAGCCAGCAGCGTGTGGGTGAGGGGGTTTGGGGGCAAGGACGCCAACTTCCCTCTTCCTCTGTGGGGCAGCTGCCTTGTCACTCGTGGGCTAGAGCTTGCTCACTTTTCTCCCTGTGGCCTCTTCTCAGAACTCTTATCCAACTTAGCAAAGAAGATCCACTAAGATCATCAGGTCAGGGACCCAGGAAGACATGAGGGTCTTTGGTTCTGGGAAAGCAGGGGATTCTTAAGGGCAAGGGTCACACCTTTGTGTTTATTGGATCTTCTGCCCCTAATCCTGGTCTATAAACAGTGCGCAATCATTGCTCATTGAAGGAATTGATGACTGAAGGAATGATTAGAATTGAGCAGGTACAAATAACAAGGTGAGTGTGCAGGGTGGCCACATAGCTGCTGAAAAGAGCCCTGGTTTTTCAGTCAGACAGAGCAGGAGTCATATCATGGTGCTGTACTTTTTGGTTGTAGCTCTTGAAAATGAAGACAGTGATACATGGCCTGTAAAGACAGTAGGCGTGACAGGTAAAGCGTCTAGAATGGTGCTAAGCACACAGTTTGCACCAAATATGTTTAGGCTCTAACCCAAGGCTGTCCTGAGTGTCAGTGGCAATCCCTCGAGCATTGGAAAGAACTAGGGGAGTCACCTAAGGGAACCTTTGTTTGAAAGGTTTTGAGACCATATTCAGCCTCATCTATTTAGGGCAGTTCGTGATACAGCCACATGAGAAGGAGAGGGATGGAGACCAAATATACCCTGGGCACTTTCCAATACCTTTTGGGTCCTGGAATGAAGGGTGCACTTCTGAACCTGACCATTGGGTGGCACCAGCCCATCAAGTTAAGTAGCTCACAGTGGCGTGTAAGGCCCCCACTGCTTCCCAGCAGGGGAGTCAGAGAGGGTAGGGTGGGGAGCGAGTGAGACAGGGGGTGGGAGGTAGGAGCAGCTTAGAGAGTCCAGGTGTTTGTGCCTCTCCTCGCCTGGCCTGTGTGTGTGCCTTTATGCGTGACTACGGAGGAGGTGGGCTGTGTGCGCATTGTAAGGGTGTAGGAGCATGTGTGTGAGAGTGCTAACAAGTCAGAGAAAGGAGGCCTTTGTTACATTCTTGTTTATGTGCAGGGAAAGCTCTTGACTTAAATGAAACTGCTCTGCCCTAGGGATATTGGTATATGGCTGTGGATGAAGTGAGGCTTGGGGATGTGGAATTTTCAAGATGTCAGAAGCATTAGAATTTGTTTAATCGACCTCCTCATTTTACACATGGGAAAAACTGAGGCCAGAATGGGGCTCTGATTGCCCTGGGGTGTGCCAAAGACCCCCGGGAGTCTGAGCCAGAGTTTTGGCACCCTGACCCTGTCTTCCTAGGTGTCCATGTTTGAGCCAGGGGCTGACTTGGGACAAGGAGCAGGGTCATCCAAACATGGTTTGCGACTGGTGGAAGAAAACTGGAGTGAAATAGGACCCAGGACCCCTTGGTTGGTCTACGTCACATTTCAATGCGAATGTCTTTGCTTCTCTTCTCTGCATTTTACTTGTTATGTCTGGATCCGAGCACCAGTTTAGATTGGACCTGCCATTCTCTGGGCAAATTCTGGGGGTTGTGGACCTTGATTGGTTCTGTGGCAGGCAGGTGACAACCAGTTAAGGACTAGAGTCCAGATCTCCTATCTCCCTCCCTGTGGTCTTTTCCCACTAACCTAGTGTCCATATTACTTTGGGGTTAAGGGGCTCTGTCTGCTGCCTGATTAGCCCAGACACCTAGTCCCTGGGGGCACCAGATACTGGCTCTGCCTCACTGAGACCCTTAATGTCATTTCCATTCCTTTATTAATGACAGTGAACCGGGTCTGATGATGGTAGCAAAGATTTGTGCATAGAGTTGGCCTGCAGGTGGTAAATAGGAAGGTGGTGGGTTCTTTCTATGTAGTTAATCTCACTCTGTCCCAACTACTGGGCTTGTTCTTTAGCTCTGGAATCACACTGCCTGGACTTCGGCGCTGGCTCCTTGACTAACCAGCTCTGTGACCTTAAACCAACACCCTAACCTCTCGGTATCCACATTTTAAGGCTAGGAATGTTACTACTGCCTATGCCAGAGAGTTGCTAAGAAGTTTAAATGAATTAACACATATAAAGGGCCTGAAACTAACAAATCACAAAACATATTATTGTTATACTTTTTTTTTCTTTTGACAGGCAGAGTGGACAGTGAGAGAGACAGAAAGGTCTTCCTTATGCTGTTGGTTCACCCTCCAATGGCCGCCACAGCCAGCGAGCTACGGCTGGCGCATCGCGCTGATCCGAAGCCAGGAGCCAGGTGCTTCTCCTGGTCCCCCATGTGGGTGCAGGGCCCAAGGACCTGGGCCATCCTCCACCGCACTCCCAGGCCATAGCAGAGAGCTGGCTTGGAAGAGGGGCAACCGGGACAGTATCCGGTGCCCTGACGGGGACTAGAACCCAATGTGCCGGCTCTGCAGGCAGAGGATTAACCAATTGAGCTGTGGCGCTGGCCTGTTATACTTTAATTCTTACAACAACCCTGCCAAAAATGGAAGGAATGATGCTGCCATTCTCCAATTTTATGAATGAGGGGCTTGAGACCCAGCAAAGTGATGGCTCTGACTCCAGGTAGCCTAGTAAGTGGAGGGGAAGATAATGGAACCCAATTCTGCAGATTCAGACTTTATGCCAGTCCTCTGACATCCTTTACTGCCTCATTACCAAACCCAGGTATGAGAGGTGGCCTCTTTTTAAATAAAATTCTTTTAAAAGAAAAGTCAAACATTGTACATGTTTCTATATTCACAGGTCAGTGTGAGTAAGTATGATAGAGACTGAGAAAATGAAAGAGCATTCTAGAAAACAACTTTCCCCTAGATTAGTGTTCTCATCAAGCTCCAAGTCTGCCTTGAGTTCTTCTGGATTGGTACCAGGATGCTTTGAGAGAAACATATATCAGAAACGTTTCCTGGTCTGCTGGGAGTCGTACACACATAGCTCCCTCCCCTTCCAACTTAGGGATCCTTTGTCAATTCACATGCGTCCACATGGGTGGTGGGGCTGTGCACCATGGACGCCCCAGCACAGTTCATAATCGCTGGCCCTTTATGAGCTCTGTGCCAATGTGTAATCGGCTTTATATAAAACACAGTTATGAGCACTCATTATGGCTGGGAGGCGGTAGTTAACATAGAAATTACTCAATTGCACATGTGCGATGGCAGACCACTAATGAACCAGCCTGGCAGCCTAGTGTTTCCACCTGACCCAAGGAGGAGCCCTGTGCACTTCACCCCACTTAGCCTGGAGCCTTTAAGACAAGGTGATGTTTGCTGGGGTGCAACTTCCTTGTAACTTCTCCCCATGGCTCTGCCCTCATTGTTTTTGGAGGATCCTTTTATCTCAGCCAAAGATGTGTCACATACACATCTGTATCCATCCATCATTCACCCAACCAATATCTCTGAAGCTGTTACTCTGTGTGGCATTAGAGAAACCTGGAGATGAACTGTATCCGACCGTGTTCTGCTTTCATGGATCTTATAAAACCTTTGCCAGTGCCTATTTGGGATCTGGAAGATCCACCCTGCTTCAACTTGTGCAGAGCCAGCTGGGCAGGTGGGAGGGTGGTTGAAGCAGCTAATAGCATGAGGGGGTTGAGTCCTGGGGAGAATTGGGTGGTAGCAGGAGGAACTAGGGTATGTAGACTGCTGAGTGGTGTTGGAAACAGGAGCTGAATGGCTAGGCCAGACACCCAAGAGAAAGTGAACTGAATCTCTTACTCCATTTTTGTTACCTATATAGTTCATTCTTCTCTCAGAAGCCAGAGTAGTCTTTTTTTTTTTTTTTTTTTTACAGGCAGAGTGGACAGTGAGAGAGACAGAGAGAAAGGTCTTCCTTTTTGCCGTTGGTTCACCCTCCAATGGCCGCCGTGGCCGGCGTGCTGCGGGTGCAGAGCCCAAGGACTTGGGCCATCCTCCACTGCACTCCTGGGCCATAGCAGAGAGCTGGCTTGGAAGAGGGGCAACCGGGACAGAATCTGGCGCCCCGACCAGGACTAGAATCCGGTGTGCTGGCGCCGCAAGGTGGAGGATTAGCCTAGTGAGCCACAGTGCCAGCCCAGAGTAGTCTTTCAAGTCATCCTACATTTCTCTTTTGGTTAAACTCCTCCAGTGGTTCTTTCTCCATTATACAAGAAATAAAATACAGTCCTTTTCCAAGGTCTATAAGGACCCAGATGGTCAGGCCTTGATGTTTTCCAACTTATTCTCCACTTCCTCCTCCTTCCCATGCCCACTGGCCTTCTTTCTGCCCCTGGGAACACCAAGAACCTTAGTCCTGTCACAGGACCCTTGCACTTACTTCCGCTCTACGCCTGAAATGCTCTCCTCCCAGATTGTTGGTTTCTTGTTGCTATTCAGGTCTCCATTCAAATGTCACTTCCAAGTTGGAGTGTTGATAGGAATTTTGATCTTTTCATATTAGAATTGGTTTGGCATTGTCCTACTGTGCCACTTGGGCTCTGACCTGGGTTCGATCCTCTAGGGCCTGTACTCCATCAATAATGCAGCCAGAAATGTAATAGAACTCTTCCTACCTGACAGTGATGGACAAGGGAGAGGAAGTTTCTCCTATGCCTTTTGAACTCTTAACCAATACAATATCAATAATCAGATATTAAAAGAATCAAATTCACACATGATCTTAATGTTTCAACAAGGCAAACGATGTTTGTCTTTTCTTCCAGGATTTGTTCATATACATCCACTCAAATTATTTTCAAAATGTTTATGTGTAAGCCAGCATTCCGTTATTCAGCAAAACGTTACAAAGAACTTAGTATGTCTGAGTCCTGGGTCAGGCCCTGGGGTGGGAAAGGCGAGTGAGACTTGAGCACATTTCCCGGGTGGAGGACGTGGGTCCTGTGTCTGGCCCCAGAACTCCTGCATTCCAGGCCAGGCTGGGAGTCCGTGGGGAAGTCATTACCTGTCCTGTGTCTCCTGAGCCTTCTCATTGTGAAGTAGGAATGGTGCAAACCAAATGTCGGAGGGCAGTTGGGAAGATTAGAGGAATAAATAAGTGAAAAGTGCTAGGGCGGTGCCAGGGGCAAGGCAAATGGAAAAGAGATGTCAGCTACTGGGACTGTGTGCAGGCCAAGGGGTGAGGGCTTTGTAGAGAGCTGTGCGAGTGCCATGGGGACATTTAACTGCTGGGGGAGGACGGCGGGAGCTTCTTGCCGAAGAGGAAGACTTCCTGGGAGGAGTCAGTGCAATGTCAAGGGCAGGGTGGGGTCCCTGGGAACAGAGCCCTCCTTTGTGGCTTTGGACAAGTGGCTTGACCATCTCTGTACCATAGATGTTATCTCATAGAAGCACTGTGACGATCAAAGAGAATGACAGGAGTGATGCTCCTGGCATGGCACGAGGTGGGTTCGGAGCAAGGGCACGGCTCACGTGTGCTGTGGGGAACTTCATGGGGATGCGCTGCTTGTGTGCACTGAGTCCTGAAGAGAACAGCCTCTCCCAGGTCCGGCTCTGCTCAGGGGCAGCCTGCTCTGACTGATTCCTGGGGGGCATCCGGGCTGGCCCCTCCCTCCAGCGAGAAATAACTCTGGGTGGTCATCCCAGCTTCAGGGCCCGCTGTGGGAAGAGCCACGGTCTGCACTGAGCCTGCATTGCAGTCCCTTCCCACTTCCTTAGTCTCCTGTATTAAGTTCAGGAAGAAAGAGTCACCATGGTTAGCTCTTTTTTTTTAAACTTTTATTTAATAAATGTAAATTTCGAAAATACAACTTTTGGATTATAGCTGTTTTTTCCTCCATAACCTCCCTCCCACCTGCAAACCATCCCATCTCATACTCCCTCTCCCATCCCATTCTTCATTAATATTCATTTTTAATTATCTTTATATACAGAAGATCAATTTAGTATATACTAAGATTTCAACAGTTTGCACCCACACAGACACACAAAGTATAAAGTACTGTTTGAATACTAGTTTTACCATTAATTCACATAGTACAACACATTAAGGACAGAGATCCTACATGGGGAGTAAGTGCACTGGTTAGCTCTTGTGGAGGCCTCTTTTCCTGCAGGGCTGAGGGGGCTTCCTTTCGCAGTGTCCCCACGCCTCCTAAGTCATTTTAGGGTGTACAGTGCCAGGAATATAGTAGCTACTCAATTAATGTTTGTTGAGTGAACTGGTAGCTGCACTTGAATCAGAACGTGAAGGGTTACTCAGGATCAGATCACTAGTTGGTGGTCAGAGAGAGGGAGAGCCTGTTCCCTTATGGCGTTTATTTAAGGATTCGTGTCCACAAACACCACAGACCCCAGCCCAGTGATCATGCGGTCAAGGAGCCTTTCCTGACTGAGTTAGCAAAAGGGCTCCCAGTTGGAATGTCTGAAGGGAACAACAGAGAGAGTTGTTTTGCTTGTCAACTGCCTTCTGCAAGCCAGCGTTGTGCCAGGAGCCGGGCTGCTGCATCTTTTCTCACAACTGCTCTGTGAAGCAGAGATCTTTGTTAACTCCATTTGACAGACAGAGAAACTGAGGCTTCCTGGCTCCAATCACAGGCCCAGCTGGTGACACAGTTGTGTCAATCCTCATCCAGTATCGAAGTCCCTGGAAAGCGGATAGAGTCTCCAGATCTCCTCCCTCTCATTAGAAGCATTCAGCCTCCCTCCCCCTCCCCAGCCTCCTTGGAAGTACACAGATCCCGCCCTGGGCTGCTGTTTCCCAGAAGCCTTTGCAAGGCTGAGGAACCAGACCTCTGGGGGATAAGGCTGACACTGGAAGTTAATGACTATCAGTTGAAACAAAACACTTGTTTACATGTTGCCATCATTAGAGGTTCCAGCCTTACCTCTGCTGGGCCTCCTGCCAGATGTTTGGAGGGGGTTTTCACAAGCTGTGCCGTTTACTAAATACAAAGCACTCTTATTAAGGCCTTTTAGTATTAGGTGGTGCAATTCTGAGAATGGGTAATTGAATTTCTTTATGTGGAGCAAAAGAGACCAAGACACTCTCAGAATTTGCTCAGCTGGGGGACACAGATGGTGGCTGGAGACACGGGGATTCCTTTCTGGAACCCCCTCTGACGGGGCAGTGGGATAGAACCATCCCTGAGTGAACCCACGTCTGGCTCCTGCTGAAGCCACTCTTCCTGAGGAAATCAGGGAAGGCTTCCTAGGCAAAGTGACATTTGCACTTGATGTTGAAGGATGAACGTTTTCTTTTCCAGGTAGAAAGAAGGGATGGGGGTGGTCACTCCGGAGGCAAGACCAGCAGGTGCAAAGGCATAGAGGCTTGGAATCTGTCACTTTGAGGACAGGAAGCAGCTCCCATAACTGTCCCTTTATGTCTGGCTGGTTGCTGTCCAGTTCAGCGATTCTCAACTCTACTTGAACATGAGACTCTTCTCGGGAGCTTTCAAAGGTATCCAGTCCCCTTCCCGGATTTTAACTGCATTCGTCTGTGATGGGATTCTGAGCATCAGTACATTTGAGAAGTTCTCCAGATTATTCCAATGCGCAGCCCCCAATTGAGGCTGATCCTGACAACTTCATAGCTTCTCACCTTCCCAGCTTTTGGACAAACATGCTGGGAACAAACTTTGGTTAACTTTTTAAATGTATTGCCAAGCGTACTGAAGTGCAAGATGGCGCTTCCTGAGTGCTTAGCCTGGAGGGCAAACATTTCCCTTTGGGCTGGTGAGGCACACGAGGCACCCTCTCCCCTGTCAGAGCCTGTTAGGGAAAGAATAACTTGGCCGGAGAACTCAACTTTGACCAGACCCAGATGGCTTCAATCACATAAGCAAACAAGTACCAATAGGGTCCCAGCACCTTCACCTGCAACTCTCCTTCTGCTGACTTTTCTGGATGAAGGGAAAAAAATGGTAAATTATTCAAGGTTGGGGAGAGCAGGTTTTGTAACTGTGAATTGTAAGACGGCTGAATAAGAAACTATAGTAGCCTATACATATTTTATCCCTATTTTTTTTTTTTTGCTCCCTCGCAGAAGATTTCAGTTTCTGTTTCTCCCAAGCAGGACTGCTCACTTTGACATTCCCCGGGTGTCTGTAGTACTAGGCAATAATTAAATATCAGGTGCATAAGTTGCTCTTTAATTTGACATGTGTGCTCCAGGCAATAACGGCACGCAGTGCCATGTGGGAGTGTAATTGCTAAGGAATAAAATCTTGTAGCGAGTGAGATCATTGTATCAGGTACGGTGTGA